>NC_134484.1:12665059-12717559 GCF_040206685.1 Ascaphus truei | reverse complement strand
CTACAAATTTACCATTTTAAGACGTAACCAGCTAGACTGGCATTGCTAACTCGCTTCGTCTTCCCTATGAATTTGATCCCTGTTTTACTGTATGTCCCTTATATAGTAATTCTCTAACAAAATATCTGGAGAACAATGAGCCTGAAGAAGGCACCTGTATGGTCCTGAACGATAGCACTATTTTTAACCACGAGTTCGCTATGAAAGGCATCACTTCTACCCTACTTTGCTTGTCTAAAATGGTTAATAATTCAATTTTGTAAACCAAAGTTAATTTAAATATAATACATTTAAATAGTTCACCCTCCCCAACTGGGTTCAGTGCTGGGTTGTAGACTTTCTTAAGGGGCATCGAAATTAAGATTATATCTTAAATGTTGTTGTGTGTCAAAATGTTAGCGTTAAAAAGTAATTCAAACCTTCATAAAATGCACGTTGTAGGTATGAAGACTTCACATATATGACGCATAATTTGTTGTTTCAAATAATTTTTAATAAACACTCAGATACCCAACAAGCTCTGAGAAACCCCAAACATTACCACATAATATATATGTATATAGATGTCAAAAGGAGTGCTAGTGGGCGTGGCTAAATGTATACAACAAAAAACAAACAAAGATGCCCAAAGCTACTTCCAATGTGATCAAAATACACAGTGCAATACCTATATATTCTCTTGAAAAAGGGTCATTTATTACAACCCTCTGGCCAAAGCGTCTTAAGCCTGTTGCCACATACAAGGCATGACCGTTATTAGGTCCTAACACTCCCTGAGTTAAAATTCTTATTAACCTGTATAATTACAGGAAGAATGATCACATTGGATCTGTCGTAACCCAGCAAAATTAAACTGACCTGCCAACTTGGAAAGTGGGGAGGGGCGAGCTTAATCTTTGGGGGGGGAGGGGCCACTAACCTCCCAAAAACAGCTGAGAACAGCTGCACATAGTGAATAAACACACAGATACCCAACAAGCTCCGAGAAACCCCAAACATTACTACATCATATATATACTGTATGTATACGTGTCAAAAGGAGTGCTAACGGTCATGCCTCCACCCTTAATGAAGGCGAGTATGAGTGGGGTGTCAAACCGCTTCCAGCACAGATGCTTATCTTGCGGAGGGGAAGGGCACAACGTCTCTCATTACTTTAGCAAAGGAAAGAGTTCTGGGAGGGGCAGCGCAGGAAAGAACGACGACTCAGGTGCCGACAGAAGGCAGGCCCTTGCAGGCCCGCTTATCTGGCACTACCTCAGGCTTACCAGCAGGGGGAGACCCTTGACTCACTGCACCCGGGATAGCGGTCACGGATGCCCCCCCCCTGTTGGCAGCCTTGGATGTCACTGTGTGTTCTGCCAGAGTTTGCCTTTCCCCCTTAATTTTTTTGCCCAGCTGCATGGGATTGCACCTTTAACAAATACATGTACGTTCTATGATATGATAGAAAGGTCAATCGTTAAGCTTTCAGGTGTAGCAGACATTAATTATTGCAACCATTAGCGCAATGCGTTGCGGTAACTCTGCAGTGTTATTTAACAGTAGTACTATTAAAATGAATGATTAAGGAGCTAACACCCGTATTATTTCATGCATTATTGTGTTCATTATCGCTCGTTAACGAGGGTAATAACGCCTGCTACCTCTGCAAATAAGCTAAATTAATAAAGGGACAAAACAAGCATGAAATGGTAGAAATGTGCTATACTGCAGAGTGCTTTCGTTCTCCTTCTCTTCAGCATATTTAGGCCACTATTTGAGTGTGTCCCTGAAAGTCCACGATTATCTAGCGCCGCTCTGATGGCAGAAGTCGCAAATACGTGGGGCAGCACCCAACTCATTCCGCGGCTCCTCAGAGCGCTGGTGAGCAACCGGCTCCTGGCAGCGGCTGCATGCGGCCCGTGAGGGCTTCACCTGCGGCCCCCAACTCTGGCATTCCCCAGCAGCCCTCTCCCACCCCCCCCCCGCACCCCCCAGTGCACAGGGACATTGCTTCCGCAGAGCTTTGCTTCTCCGAGCTCCCTCGGCTGCCTGGTGACCGTGCGCTGATAAATACTGCCCTGGTCCTGTGCTATTTACCGTCCCCCAGTATAAGGAGCGGAGTAGGGCTGGATTCCTCAGCTCACCGGCATTAGTCCGTGGAGGGTGCGTAGGGCCCCCGGGCGGCCGTGCGAGGGGAGGCTTCGCTCTTGCTGGAGTGTGTCTTGTAGTTGGACGCGATGAGGGGGGGGGGGGGTTCGTGGGCGCGGTCATGACATCACGGAGTTGGTTCTCGCTCATTGGGCGAACCGCTCACGTGATTCGGCCGTCGCGCGAGAAAACAGATTTTTTTTTTTGGTTTGCACACGCGTCGTGAGCGCCGCCGACGCCTCTGGTCACACGCTCTAAAGACAGCCTCATAGAGGCGTGCACGCGCGGTCACGGTCACCATAGATACGGCCTTAAGCAGCTGACTGGTGGGAGACGGGAGAAGCTCCTACCCACGGCAGCCACGTCCCCAGAGAGAGGCAACACGTGGCTCTTCTGAGTCAGGGGGGGGGGGCTCAACTCCAGTCCTCAAGACCCCCCCACTCCCCCAACAGGCCAGGTTTTCAGGATATCCCAGCTTCAGCACAGGTGGCTCAATCAAAGGTTGACTAAGCCTCTGATTGAGCCACCTGTGCTGAAGCAGGGACTGATTGAGCCACCTATGCTGAAGCAGGGATATCCTGAAAACCTGACCAGTTGGGGGGTTCTTGAGGACCGGAGTTGAGCGCCCCCCTGCCTCATGTCGCCCACTGCTGCCTTAAAGGAACTTTACTGGAACACCTGAGCCATTTATTGGAACACCTGAGCCATTTATTGCTTTGATTTGCTTCTCTCTCTCTCTCTCTCTCTCTCTCTTTCTCTCTCTCTCTCTCTCTCTCGCTCTCTCTCTCGCTCTCTCTCTCTCTCTCTCTCTCGCTCTCTCTCTCTCTCTCTCTCTCTCTCGCTCTCTCTCACTCTCTCTCTGTCTCTTTAGAGGAAAACAAATTCCTTACATGACAGACGCAGCCAGGCAGTAAGTAAAGAGACCTCGGGACATTCATCAATAGCCTGGCGACCTGCTAGGGGCGCGGGTACCATGGCAAAGCATTGGGTCTGTACGTGTGGCAGGCAGGGAGAGGGGAGGAAGGAGAGGGGCCTAATGTATTCAGATCCCATTCACGGCGTCAATATATACAGCTCAGGAGACAGCCTGTGACAGGCGTGTGCATTATTTTAAAAGGAAAGCATATGCTCATTACTCACTTTAATGAGTACTTTGACATTCATATGGTAGGACTCTGAAGCCTGGAGGATGGATGGACTGAATATAGACAGGGACTTAACATTAGGGAAGGAAGAATATTGGTAACCAATGATACTCTCGTCTTGAGGGGGGGGGGGGGGGGGGGGGGGGCGGAGGTCTTCCGACTTGTAAGGGAGTAACGCACGCCCAGGGAAATACACACCTGTCATTAGTGGGCAAGAAAAAGAGATCGTTAAAGGAGAAAGAGATGCTGCAGAACCGGCGCTCCAGTCAGATCTTCAGTGATACGGGTTCAACTCACGGAGTAACCTTGCCAAACACACCTTCTTTGCTTTGGGGATGAAGCGTGAGGACCGATGAGGTTGGGAACACGTGAGCAGCAGTGAAGACTTGCGATGTCCCGATCCGTGCTAGTTCGCTCCGCAAAAGTTATCCGGATTTTGTAAAAAAAAATACAAACGTGAGAATATTGCAAAATGTTGGATTTGGAAGTTGTTGATTTCCGAGCACTTCTAGAATTAAACTTAAGTGTATATTCAGGAAAATGGTCGCCAGCGTTTGTTAATATTCGCCGGTATATTGGCCAATAATCACCAATATTCACAAAACATTTTGGGGAAATATCTGTGAAAGTTGGTATCACGGGGCTCTGTGAGCAAGATGTTGGTGATTTCTGGTGAAGGTTCATATATTGGCAACTTTATCACCATCCTAAAAATTTGCCAGTTGCAAAATTGTGCAATGGTTATGTAACCCTCTCCTATGGATTTACTAGAGTAATACAAGGGGTTAATGGTGAGCAGTGGATGCTAAGCTCCACCCTGTGGTGACACACAGGTACTGTGTCACAGAAGGTATAAAAAAAGGGAGAGAGAGTGGCAGAAGTTAGGTTTCAGCATGGCAGGACGAGAGGAACCTCGGGGAGAAGCGGTAGGGGATATGATCCCACAGTTATAGTATAGATTAGGCCCCACTTTTATCGTGTTTCAGTTACGGACAGTGCCTTATCTGTTAGGATCCCATAGTATGGGCATAAGAGCATGTCCAATAGAGGGAATGCAGACATGCCACAGTGGGCAAAGCAGAGAAGGCCCCAGCATGTCAGCGGATCAGCCCTACAAGTGGATCCCCATCTACAGTATCCGTTCCGCCAGAGGAACTGGCACTTCCACAACAGGGCAGGAAAGTCACAGCAACATACACTGAACAGGCCAGGATCTCAGTAGGGCCCCGCAGTTAAAGGGACCATAAGGATGTTGCTTTAAAGGGGGGCCTGGTCCTCAAGATTAAGTCAGTACAGTAACAAGTGAATGCACCTCCAATGATTGTTGAGAGGGCACCCACGGAAGACTTGTATCAAGAGTGATGGTGGTATGGATGAAATGAGGTACAGCTAAGCCAAACTGATTGTATATGCGAATGAAGTGTCCCCATGCCTGGGAACATGAATAAAGATTGCTGTTGTACCCTCAAAGCTTCTGGCGCCGGTCTGTATTATCGTCCAGCCGACCAGCACCCTGAGACAAGGTAAATCAAGGCTGTTCTGGACATACCCCACACACTGATGGAAACTCCCTAGGAGCCGGGCAGGGAGGGTTAGAGTTAGAATAATTTTGGACCTCTTAAATGTCTTCTAAACTACACTGTCAGGGGTCTAAAGGCCGACATGTTTGTGTGTATTTTGCATAAAAATGGAATGGTTCAAATAAAAGGCGATTGAAAGAAACTGAAAGAACAACCAAAGGGGACAGAAAAGCTAAAGTACTATTGTAAACCATGTGGGAGAGACAGAAAATAAGGTTTTATCTACTTCCCATGGTTACAAAAATAAACAAATGAAAGCCCAGTGATTGGCCGGTGCCCAGGGCCACCAACAGGAGGGGGGACAGCCGGGACAGGTGTGAAATGCTGGGGATCGCAATACCGGGGAGCGGGGGGCAGACGTAACTCTAGTCCTGGGCCCTGGGAAATCTGTCAGTGACCCTGCCTGTGCCACAGGTGGCTGATGGACCAGGGCAAGTTGTGGAGTACTGTACCATCCTTTTAAGGAGGCGTAACCACTAAAATACTCACATTTTGTTAACGTTGTCTTTGAACGAGCCTTTCCCGCAATTTCATTTCGGAGAGGTCTGCTTTTAAATGTGTCGGCTACTTACCACTTGTGAAATGGACGCAACATCTTCTTATTGACTTAATGGGAGTGGGTTCTGTGTAGAGTGGGAGGGAATTAACCTTGTGTCTATGGCCTTAGACCAAATTATTTCCCCCCAAGCTACAGTATGATGTATTGGTCTAGAACGTGATGTGTATCTCTTTACAGGTGAAACAAACACCTGCATGATGGCAAAAAAAAAAATAATTTAATAGATTTGGAAAAAAAAATGTGGGCATAATATATTTGGGACATCGGACCTCAGATTCTCTGTGTCAATTAGTCGATGATATACAAGCAAACATTAAACATGAAATGATTCAGAGAACAATCATTTCTAATTACATTTCTGGGTCTGCTACTCCTGGAATAGAATACGCCTTCAACACTGTAAATGTAGCTGTTTTAAAAAAAAGATTAGAAATTAATTAAGCATACAGCTCCTTAGACAAAAGGCCTATAAAACCAGAACAGGACAGTCTTTCTCAACTAAATCAGTTTCACTTGAAACAGAAATTGATGTTACAACTACATAAGTTGTGGCAGTATCTGTAAAGGAGAAAAATAAAGGCACTTCACGCCTTGAATTGTATGTCTTTATATAGCGCCATTAATGTACATAGCGCTTCACAGTAGTAATACACGGGGGGTACCAGTTCTCTTTGGGAGATGCATGTTTATGGTTTAGCGGTGTGAGGTTAAGCTTTGGCACGAACGATTCCAGGCGCTCCCTCACTCTGAGTGCACCTGATCGTTTTCTGCTGATGTTCGGGCTGACGTCAGCCAGATGATGGATAACCCTCAAAGGCGAGAGACAAGCGGAGGGCCGAGATGCCTGGTAATAAATGAGGAGAGCCGGGCAGCACTACCTCAGATAAAGCACAAATCCGGTGATGTATGGGGTGGCAAGCTGTTAGCAATTTGTTCCCACATGGGGAGTCATTTGTCATGTAGGAGAGGAAAGGTGCAGCCGAACGATGGCTCCCATGGATTAACACATCTGTCAGAATTTCATTGAGACACCACGTGGCTCCTTTCCTTGTGTTTTCAATGATCAGCCAGTGTTTTTAATGGACTCTCCAGACATATATCCGTGACATAGTGTTGTAGGTTATGAAGTAACGCCGGCTCTTCACACTTCCCCTCCATCGCCGGCTTCGCAGATCAATGTGAATGGGATTTCAAACTGGAGGAGAGATTCAGCTTCATCCCCAGAAGATATGCGCTCGTAGCAAGAGGCTTACAAATCACTTCCCACTGCCTGATCGTGACTTTTACACACCTTTTTTATTAGGAGCGGTAGGTTTTGGCCGGCTGTCATCTGCGCGTGCGTGTGACACAGAGACGCAAAGGGTGGCGCAGGGCAGCTTGTGGGCGGAACCATGGCGCCTGCGTCAGTTCAGCGGAGGGGTTTCTCTTACGTGCCTTTCAATAGTAATAGGATAGAGCAGGGGGGCTCAACTCCAGGCCTCAAGCCCTCCCAACAGGACAGGTTTTCAGAAAATTCCAGCATCAGCACAGGTGATTCCAGAATCAGAGGCTCAGACTGCACCACCTGTGCGGAAGCTGGAATATCCTGAACCTGACCTGTTGGGGGGGCTTGAGGACTGGAGCTGAGCCCCTTGAGTTACATGATGCACAGATTCCCTTCTATCTGTATGCGCTTTTGATGGGACCACCTCAGTTTACATCAGGTTAACGCTGACACAGTGACGACGACAGTTAGCGACGTCATGTTAACTTAGGTTAACGCTACGTTAGAAGCATTGTGTTAATATCAACGGCCGCTAATGAAAATGATATGCAAGGAGCATGCTAATTAGTCCTTGTCAGAAACGTAGCCTATTCACTAACCTCAATTAAGATTACCATGACAGGTGAATGTTCTGTTAGATACATCGCTCCCTGAACCTGGCATATGAACACCAACAATAGTAGATACAAGGTAATACAATGAACTTGTATCTACTGGGCAACATGTTAACCCCCTACTGGCCCAAGTGGCCAGCTAGCCATGGCACGTCATGTGGCCGCCTTTAGATTAATTCGGGCGGGATTTGATTCTATTTTATTTATGGTTGAGCATCAGCCCTTTGGTTGAACCCTGTGTGGATCAGTTCCTGGAGAGGATGGGATGGGGTAAATGATTTTAATTTATTTCATTCGTCCATTTGGCGCCCAAACTAGCGAAGGTCTCCATCATCCTCTTGAAGAGGTCCCGCGAGCCAAAAGAAGACGCCCACCCTTGGGTTGGAGTGTTGTTGCACCATACTCAGAGTGTTCAGGCCACAGGTACAGTACAGTTTAACCACCTCCAGTTTAGCAAAGTCATAGAGATCAATGCATCACTGGAAGGTCTTCACGGCAGGAACCTCCCAATTAAAGACGGGCGAGATTTTCTGGCCGGATTGGGATCCACCTCTGATCAGCCAGTTCCTTTGGTCCGAGGATTTCTGAAGATCAATCCCAAAAGCGAATGATCCGTAATAGCGGATTAAAATGTCCCCGTTTTTTAAAAAGTTTAAAATAGGTTGGAAACAGGGGGGTCTCCGGAGCTGAACCCCATTAATTTCAGCTCGTGGGACCCCCCAGCTTCAAACCCAGTTAAAGAAAACAACAGCAAAGCGACCAGGTTGATGTACCATGTGATTCCGTCCTTTTAAAGGTGTGGTCATCTTTCAAGGGAAGGAATCACATGGTACATCCACAATTCAGGTTGCTTGATCACACATGGCTTCTCCATTTTGGCTTTATTTTTGTTAAATAAATCATGACACAGTGTAATATGTCATGTGTTGTTGCTCATCTGAGGTTGTATTTACCTAATTTTAAGACCTGCTAAGGAACAGATGATTGTTAATATGTCCTGATATGTAAAACCATAGAATTCAAAGAGGGTGTACATTCTTTTTCACACCACTGTATATATATATATATATTTAAAATAGGTTTGGAGCAGGGGGTTTCCGGAGCTGATTCACATTAATTTCAGCTTTGGGGACCCCCTGCTTCCCAAGATACACACCTCCCATAGGTGCAGCCGGTTTCTCTCCTCAGTTTAAATGTCCCACTCACGGCTTCCCTTTGGACTACGTGACAGGGACATTTAAACTGCAGAGCAATACCGGCGCCCCCTACGGAGATAAGCATCTCTGGGAGCAGGGTGTCCCCGTAGCTGGAATTAATAGGATTCACCTCCCGGAGACGCCCTGCTTCAAACCTATTTTTAACAAAAGGATTTGGGAATAAATTTGGATTATTAACAATCCGCTCTGAAATTTTTATGCCAAAACCTATGGGCAGTTTTTGGTGGGGTGAATGGGGGACGGATTTGGCCAAAAATATCCGGGAAATTCTGGATTTGGACTGTCCCGCCTATCCTCACTCATGTATTTAATTCTATATATGATGCACTAATCCAAGTTTTGCATTGTATACCCCTATGGTATATCTATAATGTGTAAATGATTGCTCCTGTGTGTATGTATATCTGGTGCACCAGGCATAGGAAAGTTTATAAAGAAATTGGAGGAACCAGAAATAAATGTTTCCAATACACTAGTTTTAAAAAGGATATTTCCACTAAAAGTTACTTGTAAGCTTTTAGGGAGCTGGGGACAAGATGTAGGTTAACCGGTTTGTAGACATGATAAATATGTACTGAACAAAAGCTCCTACAGAAATTGAGGTCAGAATTTATTTTGTTCGGAGTTGGAAAGTCTCAGCAGAGGACTTAAATTGAAATTAATTGGGGGGATATGTTACCACATAAATCAAGAGAGACACTTTAAACTGTAAGGGTTATGGAATACAGCGCGTTCTAAGGAAAAGCACACCGTGAAATCCACCGTCCTGTTGGCTAGATAGGATCCAAAGATGATACACTTTCTCAGCCTGAGTAAGCAGAGAGGTTAGGAGATTACAGTGGAATTCGTCACCGTGTGTTACCCCCACTGTGATCCCAGTGTTAAAACAGCTCGGACTTTTACTACTGCAGACGCCGTCAGACTTTCTGTTCCCGGAGCTGCGGCAGAAATAAAAATACTTTATCAGACTGCCGGCGGTGGGGATGGCTGCCAACGGCGGACGCTGCGGTTACGTTCCCTCGGCTTTCCTCGGCAGCAGGGACAGTCTGGTTACATCTGTAGTTAGATTATTTTCAACACTAAGTGGTTTTGTGGATCAATGCATCAATACAATGAAACTTTGACAACGCCCCGTCCTCCCTTCACACCCCCACCACCAATGTCGTTTTTGCAATACATTCTACACCAATACTTTGGGTCAGTTGCATTCGCTTTACCTCGGACATCCAGATCATCGTTGGATTTCTAAAGGTCCCCAGAAGTGCAAGATCGTGTGTAACACTTTCCTGTTTGTGAGAATGTGATGCCAATATTCCCAGCAGTGTGAGCGGCAAACTGTAACAATATATACTGTTACCGTAGCAATATAAGAATACATTGTAGCTGCTGAGTTACACTGACTGAAGGATTGATGGAGACTGGAAGGCAGCCATTTAGTGAACCCTGAGAAGCAGGATCTTTGCTGATCGAACGTCAGCTCAAGTAATTTGTTTTCAATAAAGGTAATCAAAGGCTGCATATATAAAACAAAAAATATATTTGTTTTACATTTTAAGTGCCACTTGGATTTCCTCTATCTCTGCCAGTTCTCACTTTGGTTACAAATGTAGCACATTACAGTTGTAACATTACAATAGATTGTTCCCACAGAGATAGTACAACTCATCCCACAATGCAATTCCGGTGCAATATATACCACATTGTAGGCTGAAGCTGTGATTATACCTTCAGTTCTTAAAGCTGATTTATGGGCGTTATTCTCTCAGTATTGCCCGACAATGTATGACCTCTGGCCCACAGCGGGCTGGTGGTGTAGCAGGAGGGGAGGGAGGCACTGTTTGTGGAGTATTATAATGCCTCCATCTTGGACACTAAAGCAGATGTTCCTCCTACTCATTTGTATTTGTAGCCACCTTTTTTCCTGGGTGGAAACTGGGGATCCCCCTGAACCAAACACTATTTTCTGCTCCGTGGACTCCTGGGTTCCTGAGATAATTAGGGTTAAGTGAGCCGTTTAAATCTCCCTTAGAGTGAAACGAAACGGCTGCCAAATCTCAGGCTCCTAGAAAACTGTAACTTCAGAGGTTGGAGCTTCCTATTGGATGGAGAATTCATGGGGGGGGGCGGGGTGGGGGGGGGGGGGGGGTGAAGACAAAAGAAGAAATGAAGAGAGAACTGAAATTCAATCATCAGGGTAAAAGTTTAAAGCAATATAGTAGTATCATAACCACCAGCCAGCATATTCCCGGCACGGTGAAAGTGTGCGTCCTCGCAGAGATGGATGGAGCCAAGGTGGGCTAAACACGAGGATGTCCAAGTGGCAGACCGTCTAAAGTACAATCCCAAAGTGCGGGGAATCGTGCTTGTGCGCCCAACACAACATAGACACACAAATTCCTCAAAGTTCCGCTCTCAGGACAGAGGTAATCAGGAGGAAGAGGCAGGAGCCTGGGGGTGGGGCCAAAGAGGGGAGGAAAAGCATGGAGCAGAGAGAGGTGAGGCTGTGTCCTGTGTCCTGTGTCTGTTCTGTTTGTCCTGGTGTTTGTGTGTGTATTTGTACTTATCCTTTTTTTGTGTGTGTGTATGTGTGTGTTTTCTCTGGCTGTTCTATGGGGTTTATAATGACAGGGAGGGGGGTGAGAGAGGATGAAGGGAGGGGAGGGAGGGTGAGAGAGGATGAAGGGAGGGGGGTGAGAGAGGATGAAGGAAGGGGGGGTGAGAGAGGATGAAGGGAGAGGGAGTGAGAGAGGATGAAGGGAGGGTGGGGGGTGAGAGAGGATGAAGGGAGGGGGGTGAGAGAGGATGAAGGGGGGGGGTGAGAGGATGAAGGGGGCGTTAGAGGATGAAGGGAGGGAGGGATGAGAGAGGATGAAGGAGGGGGATGAGAGAGGATGAAGGGAGGGGGGTGGGAGGGTGAGAGGATAAGGGGAAAGAGAGAGGATGAGGAGGGGTGCAATAATCTTGGAATGTGTGGGAGCAGCATGTGCAGTATGACTGCAGGTCAGTTATTTATAAATGATCTGACTATTACATCATTTGTTCTAAATTTCACTCCAAGCGTGCACCAATTTGCACTATTTCATATTCTATTTCCTAAAACAATCCTCGGAGGGGTGCTCCCTCCCACTCCCTCCCACACCCTCCCGCTCCCTCCCACTGCCTCCCGCTCCCTCCCAAGACTCCGCCCCAGATTTTTTACGAAACAGAATATAAATTGGTGCAAATTGGTGAATACTTGGAGTGAAATTTAAAAAAAAAATGACGTAACAGTCGGGTCATTTATAAATAACATTCTTCCTACCGAACGATTCTCGCGCGCGTCGCGCCTTTTACCATTGTGTCCAGCATTTTTGGACAAGCCACCTGGCAACCTTAGTTACCTTTGATCTCAGGGTCTCTCTCCTTGGGCTCAGGCCAAGGCTGTTAGGAGTGAACTGAAGATGCAGAAAAAATTAAAAAGGGCACCAGGAACCATTAAATATTGGTGATCTTTATTGTTGGTTCAGCACACAGGACATTCCGCGATAGAGCAATAGAACAGACTTAGCAGCATCAGGACAGGTTTTCAGTGAACATGGCATCCGCCCTAGAATAGTAGCTTCCCCCCCTCCCTCCAGACAGGAGTTCCATGCAGCCAATGTAGAATTAGCCTTTCATTGAACGTGGGGTCTGGATTCACCAGTAGGCTCTTTTGGTCCTTAATTCAAGTGCCCTACATTCAGGACACTCATCCCTGTCTGTTGCAACAAAAGGAAAGCTTTCCCTTCTCTTCCTGCATGAAGTAATTGTTGTGGTGCCTTCTCTGGAGGCCTTCTAGATGGAGGGGATCTCCTAATGCAGGGAACTCCTATGGGTAGGACTCCCTCGCCCCCTGGATAGTCAAGCTAGAACCACACTCATATTGATGGATCCCCATTTTTATACCAGGAGGAGTGGCCATATTTATGCCCCCAGTATCTGGGCCGATCTTGCTGTAGCAATGCCCTCATCCCGTCAGGCGACCCAACTGCTCACAAGCAGGCGTGTCCCTGGAAGTGGCAAGATAAAGGAAACAAAAGGGGAAACTATTTCACCTGCCGCACCTGGTGACTAGTTAACCCTGGCACTGCCTGCAGCTTACCAGGGCTGACATGCAGGGCAAGGGGAAGATTCTAGCAGGGTGCTACAATGTATTATAATGTAACAAGCATTTTTTTGTTTCAATAGCAACCATTTACAATGTCACACCCCCTTCCTCTTCTGAAACAGGCTCTGGCACAACTCAATGTTGAGCCCTGCCCGCTCTCTAGCAGTGCACCAATTGTATCTAGTGACTGCCTGGTCACATGATCTTCCCCACAGAACCTTGCATCTTTGGTCCTCTTCTGCTGCACTGACAGCCATTTAGTGAACCCCCGAGCCGAATCTTCGCCGATCGATCACAAGAACTGATCATTGTGTGGATTGTATTTATGCACATATAAAGGGACCATTATTTTAAAAACAGCAGCTTGGGCTGCTGCTGTAACAGAATCTGTGCGAGCTGCACCGTACGCTCACTAAGGAGGGGCACGTTCGTGGCTTCGACGTTTGATTCGAATTCAGACCGAATTTTCCAAAATCGAGTGAAATTCGAGCCAAACCCCAAGAAAGGCTTATCCTTGGATTCCTTTCTGTTACATTGTTTTCATTTTTTTTTTTTTGCTTCTACTGTATTTAATATATTTTTTTGTTGACAAAAATGGTCAACATATTCCACAAAAATAAATGTGAATTTTTTTGGGGAAAAAAATAAAAACTTTTAAATGATTTTTCCATCTTCTTTTAAAGGCCTAAATTCCTCCCAGACACCCCACTTTTTTTTTAAACATGTCTAGGAGGCACAGAGGTCTCCGGAGCTGGACCTGGCTCATTTCAGCCCCAGGAGATACTTACCTTAGAAGGTGTCACCGGTGCTTCCTAGAACAGGGGTGGGCAACTCCAGTCCTCAAGGGGCACCAACAGGTCAAGTTTTCAGGATATCCCTGCTTCAGCACAGGTGGCTCAATCAGTGGCTTAGTCTGAGGCTGAACCATTGATTGAGCCACCTGTGCTGAAGCAGGGATATCTTGAAAAACATGACCTGTTGGTGGCCCTTGAGGTCCGGAGCTGCCCACCCCTGTCCTAGTACGTCTGAATTCTCAGCATCAGGCGGCTCAGTAGAGATGGAGACCTACATGTTTCTTTCCCTGCGTGGGATGGTACCGGTGCTCCATTCCTTGGTAAGTATCTCGGGACGCAGGTGGTCCCCAGAGCTGAAATGAATGACAGCCCCTGATTCCTAACCATGAAAGAAGAAAGAGGGGGAGTGGGGGGGGGGGGGGTCTGCTTCGCTGACAATCAAAAAACAAAAGCAATGGAGTTTGGGAGAAAAAAAACATGAGCATTTTCCGAACCAACAACTCAGCCCCTGTGCTGGTGCCTGCCCTTTATGTTTACATAGAGATGTTGCAGACTTGCTTACTCTCGTTAACATTACAACAACTTGTTATATCACTCGTGTTATCTCCTTAACCATTGTTTTCAACAGTACTGCTGTTAAATAACGTCAGCGGCAACGCGAAGCGTTAACAGGGTTAATAACCTCGGGTACATCTATATTTGGGTCTTTTTCAGATACATTTTTGACCTTACTAAAAAAAAATGACACATTAAACATTCAAAATATGTACAGTATATGTGGCGTTGCTGTTTTTTTGTACCCTCTCACTGCCGGAGGAAGGGTATCAGGGAGCTTCCTGGAGGACCCGTCGGAGTTAGCCAGTATGGACACAGTTTATTCCAAGAGAGAGTAGATTGAGAAAAATTAGAGACCCATTAACTACGTCGTTAAGCTTTAGCCCCCTGCAGAATAGCCAATCTGCTTATACTGCAGTATGTTGGCACTGGTTGGACGTGAAGAAGGGCGGGGGAATTAGAGAGTGCAGGACTAGAGGGCTCACATTTCTCTGGGGGGTTATGAATGTCACCGGGCTCCTTCGGCCGGTCGCGGTCTCTGCCTCTAAGCCTGATCTGAACCAGCATCGCGAGCGCCTTGTGTAATTGAGCCTGATTCTGCGTAAGTTCCACCAGGGCTAAATAAAAATTGCCATGCCTTTGAGACTCACAAAAACAGCAAGGGCAGCTGCTCAGACATCACATCAAACCTCTGTTCCCTTCGATTAATTTCAATTTTTCCTTCACATAAAAAAAAAATCTGTACCCAGTGCCTCCAAGGCTCAATTCATTTATGGCTATATGCTTTCTTCAGCGATTTACTTGTTCCAGGAATACAGAGTCTATAGCCGCAAAGGGAGATGTTCTGCCTATCTGAATGTCACAGTGAGATGTCCTTATGAACCCATACACCCAAAAGTAATACAGTGCTTTATTCCTCATAGAGAATAAGACATCTCTAGTTATAATATTCCCATAACTATGATTTCCTTCTAATTACAATAACTCGTTATGAACACGTGAAGGTACGGCTGGTGAGGCTTTGAAAACGCTGTATAAACTATTAATAAGAAGTCAGTGCCCCATCAATCTTTGGAACTCGCTGGACCACCGGTGATGGTGACAGCAGACTGCTGTATCAGCTTTAAAGGCGGACTAGAGCTATTAATAGAGAATAAGTCCATTAATGGCGACAAGCAGGATGGTCAAAGGGTTCAGTAGGTGATGCTCTATGTTGCTGTCACAAAGAAGCACCCAGTATATACCAGTGTTGCAAAAAGGATGTTGGACTTGATGGACCATTTGGTTTGACCCAGTATTGGCGGTTCCGCTGTTGGAGACAGAATACCGGCCTTGATGGATCATATTTGGTCTATGTCCTACCTAATATTGTCAGTTCCTATGTTCTTATGAACTCTGTTTTCTATTAAAAGTATCACTACCTGCAACAAATCGACTCTACGACTAAATGCAAAATATAACGCTACAGAGCAGGAGTGGCCAACTCCAGTCCTCTAGGTCCACCGACCGCTCGGGGTTTCCAGGTAATCCCTGCTTCAGCACAGGTGGTGCAGTCTCCCACTGAGCCACTGATTGAGCCACCCATAGAGAGATGGGGATCATGGAGATTAAAATGTGACATCACACAAAAGGGGAGGATCTAAAGTAGGAGACATCACGTTGCATTGGGTGCAATCGAAGATTGAATAAGATTTTAGACATGTTAGTGAGGTATTAGACAGCAACCAAAGGGTGCTGGAGGGACCATCAACACAACACTCTGTTGGCGCAATTTCTGAAGGGGTTAAACATATCCCTGAAGAAATGTAATCCTGCGATAGACTGTAATGGAGGCAGATTTCTCTATACCCAAGAGCTTACAATCTAAGCAGTAAAATGGGAAGCTGACAGGGAGTATTATTCTCAGCGACACAATTCCAGCACTTTATTCCGTGTGCATTATTTAATTGCGTGTTCTCTTCTCATTATCCCCGGGGTAAGTGCTTGGTTTGTCTCTGTGTTAATCCGGCCCTGAGTCAGGAGGAGCCGACGGGTAAAATGTCCGGTTGGTTGTCTCCATTTACTTAAATAACATATTTGGCACTCTCCAGCTGATTAAAGCGGGCAGGAGAGATTCAACAAAGTACTGTTTAAATAACTCATAACTATTTCTTGAGCACCTACTTAGAGTCATGTAATACAATTTGGCACCGTGCGCCTGTGTCCATTTGCATAATGTATTTTTTATACCGACAGCTTGGGCCATATGTATGTTGGATGCAGCTCGAAAATAATAGGAAGAATCTCAGCTTACACCAGCACACTTAAAGCTGTAGTTCAAGCAATATCCTACGTGTGTGTGTGTGTGTTTTTTTTTTTTTTAAATAAACCAGTTCTGTACTATGAGAAAATAATTGTTTCATAAAAAAAAGACATTTTTTTGTATTATAATGTACCAAGCATTTTTGTTTCTATAGCAACCATTTACTATGTCACATCCCCTTCCTCTTCCGAAACAGGCGCTGGCAGAACCCTTTTTAAGCCCTGCCCTCTCTCTAGCAGTGCACCAATTGTATCTAGTTCCTGACTGGTCACATGATCTTCCACACAGAACTTTGCATCTTTGGTCCTCTTCTGCTGCACTGACAGCCATTTAGTGAACCCCCAAGCTGAATCATCGACAATCGATCACAGGAGAATGGATCGATCGGCAACTTAGCTAATCACTTGTCAGTGTCCAGATTGTATTGACACACATACTGAATGGAAGAAACCTCCTGTGACAATAAGCCCTATCTATATTCAGTATTCTACCACTTCAGCACACAAACGGTTAATTTCATTTACAAGTTACAACTTAAAAATACATTTTCGTTTTATTGAGGTCATGCCAGAATGACTGAGCCTGTTTTCTGTGTTTGTCTAAGAGTGGGGTTATCTAAGAGCTACCTGGTGTGGGATTGTGGGGTGATTAAAATCATAGTCACAGCTCTTGTTGACAGTGGAAATAACCAAAACCATCTTAATGTAGCTTAAAAGGAGTTCCTCAGTGTGAGCTGAATAAAACAAGAGGGTGTGGCCAGGAAGTCATTCCACATGTCTGCAGAAGTTTAGATTAAAAATAAAGATATCTTGGATCTGATACGATTCACAACAATAACGAATATATCTTTGTGACATTTGAAATAGTACGGATTAAATTATGCTGAACAATCCCGATTGTGAGGGTGCAATGGTCAGATATTTGTTTGCCCCTCAAAATTGGGGGTAGCGCTGTCAAGACTAATCTCTAAGCCTGTGGCAAACTCACCTGAATACATTGATGCGGGTCACATTCTTCTAGGTGTTATAGAAAGGGGGTTATGCGGTATTTTAATACACTGACATTTTTTTTAATTTGAAAAAGTATTTTCTCTCCCCAAGCCTTAAAAATGTCACTAGAGATTGATGAGGGGGAGTTAAGTACACACCATGAAGGTGGGATTATTCTGATTCCAATGCAGGTTTTTTAGGATCAAAAACATGCATTTGGGTATATGAAATTATAATTCAACAGAGGAGTGTTTGATGCCAACAAGACACGTGAATTCTCTTATTTCCAAATCCACAATCTCTTGGAGGAATCTGATATTGTTATGTGGTAACTTATTTAGATTTTCTGTTTTCATCCTGTTTATTTTATGAAACTCTCTGCAAATTTTGTATTGTGCGTTCTTGTGACATTTTTTTTTATGTAACTAAGCACTGTACTGTGAAAAAAGACGGTGTAAAACAGCGCTAAAAAATAAAAATAAAATAAATGTGTACTTAAATGAATATCAGTGAAAAACGGGCAGCCTGGCAAATACTGACAGTACAGTCAGACAACAGAACTTAGAAAAAAAGCATTACCGGCGCCTAAGAAGTCCATTGAATAAATGTCAATCAAATGAAAATCCAAACCATTCAGTGGAGAATCCCAAAAGTGTCCTTAAGTGAACAGGCAGTGAAGGGGTGAACAGACGGCTCTCACCATACAGCAGTGCAATATGTGGAGAAAAGACAACAAAACAAATTATGGTGCAGTATGCCAATCAATGTTGACAAAGGCATCAGGACTAACAACACACAACAGACATAACACACAGACAAAACAACACTAGCAAGGCTATAAACTTAACACAAAGCTATTTAATAACAACATAAAATGCTGGGTATCCGGAGGTTACAGGGAATAGCACCAAGGTCCAGAGGGGTAAAAGTGAAACCCTACTAGTAGTACTGTACTACTTTGTATAATAAACCTAAAATGTTATAAGTACTGTCTTTGGGCCCTAATTGAACTTTGCCCGTTTTGTAGAAAATGGCATTTTCGTACACATTATGCTACAATAAGTTTTTGTGTGTTAATCATATTTTTTGCTAGTAAACAGAGACCACTAACTCTGTAGTTGAGACTTGAAACTTTTTTTGGTGGTGGCAGCGAGATGAGATATATTGTGACGGATCGAGGGGAGATATTACTAATTTTAGGGACACTGCTGGGAGATAAGTGTGTCAGATGGATAGCTGTGTGTATTGTCACATACACAAGTCACATGCTCACAGGTGTGCCATTTGAGATGCCCCCCAAATAGAGGTGGTAGATTACAGTAAGGGAATTCCAAAATGTTTGGGATAGACACAAGACAGTCAAGGATTAAATCCTTTTTCCAGTGCAAGAGATTTTGCAACGTATAGGAATCGGCTAGACTAGGTAGACCAAATCGTTCTTACCTGCCGTCGACATCGATGTTTCCCTGACTCCCTAGTGGAGAGGTGCAAATAATTCACTGACATTTCACTTCTCCACCTTGGTTTCAAAAAGGTCCATCCGTTCAAGTGGAGGCAACGCCACCGCCCGCTAATATTCGTACATTCCTTTCCACCTGACATTTCATTCGTCCAAAAAGTTCCAGACCCTGAAATGTAGAAGAAATTAGTAGAAATTGATAGAAGTTGCTGGAAAAATCCCAAATTCTTTCATTACCCCATGAATAGTTTTTCCTTTGAAAGGAGGTGCATACAGTGTTGATCCCACACACATAAACATGCAAATGGAGTACAATGTATTTTTAAACCCTGCATTTATTGGGGGGGGGCGCATTTTTCTGCAATCATCCTTGTCCAGTAATAACCTACAGAAAATGTATTTAGCAATTCCGCCCAGAAATGGTCAAATGGGAGCTTATTCCTCTATCTCAGCTAAATCCTTGTGCTGGTAAACAGGCCTGGAATATATTGCAGCCAAAAATGGGTTAATGGTTCAAACCCTATGTTAAGCCTGACTGGGAGGGAAGCACAATGTGTGGAAAAGAAAAACCTCCTTTTGTATCGATCTAGGAAGCTCGGCGAGGTCAGAAAGAGAATGTCAGGAGAAGTCTGCTATCGTAATGATAAGGTAGGAGGAAAGAGGTAAAAAAAGACATGAAACAGGCATAAAACACACATTTATGTGTATCTAAGTGGCATTAGCTATTCCCCACTCCCTCTGGGACAGGGGTAGTTTATTTGTCTTTATGTTCCTTTTATTACGTTCCCTGCAGTAAGGGGACCAGATGGCTCCAGATTAGCCGGACCCGATCACTTCGGGGTTTTCAAGCAGTCCATGGGTCCGAACGAGATATATGGGGGGGGGGAGTCTGAAATGACCTTTTAAACACAGTGGACCTTAGGGGTTTATGGAAGAATTGTGACCCCAAAGAGCACCCATCTACACGGGGTATGTGATGGTACAGTATTTATTCAGGGAATGAATGAGAAAGTCCTATGAATGAAAATTAAAAACACTGATTTTACAGTTCCCACTGCAAATATACGGAAGATCAGTACTAGGGGGTTTTATTTAGTAAACTGAGATAGTGCCAGTCGGGGCCTGTGATGTCAGTGAATGTTCAGAACCGGGGCTATGGTGTCTATAGGTCTCCCAGCTGCCAACCTGGGGCAAAACCAGTGCATAACATGGCACCATATTTATCAAAGCTAACATATTCCATAAAAAACTAATGGAGATTTTTTGCACTGTGATGGCTGCCGTTTTGCATCTGGGAGATGTAAATATCCCCCCCCCCCCCGTGTATCAACGTAAAATTCCCCTTGCATTCTGTGGGGCTTATTTCTTTCATGAATCAGTGATATTTTTTTTGCTTTTGCAGCCGGGAGACTGATAGAGAAACAATGGCACGAAGCCAAAAAGCACAGCACTGGGGCAGAGCACATTTGAAGACATTTGCTCACCTCTCTAGTCACACAGTACGCAGCTAAATCCAGACTTGGCTGATAAATAAAAGCGCGTTTTCTGTGTGTTTCTGTGATGACATCACCGGGTCCGAGGGCTTTGTCTACATTTAAGGAGGGGGGAGAACAGACTTCAGATACAAGTCTAACTGTTGTGAAGAAAGTCATAACATTGTGTAATAGGCCGCGTTTATAGCGCCGGCGACGCGACCGATGACGTCACCCGTCGCCACTGGCGAAAGTTGCACTTAGGTTTGGAGGGACATCGCTGGCGACAAGGCCAGTGACATCACGAAGGGGGCGGGCAGAGTGCAGTAGGCGTTCTGTGATTGGTGCAGGGACAGTCACATGTGGCGACTGTCTCTCCCAAAATCAAATTTCAATGGCTTAAATTTTTTTGTAGCTCTGTCGCTCCATCGCGCTTACTATAAGCGCATGCGACGGATCCAATGTATGTGTTTGGGCGCGGCGTCGCCGGGCACTATAAGCGCAGCCATACACTTTGAACTGCCTTATTATAAGCTTTGCTATACCCTACCCCAGGGGGGTCAATTCCAGTCCTCAAGCCCCCCTAGCAGGTCAAGTTTTCAGGATATCCCAGCTTCAGCATAGGCGCCTCAATTGAAGACTGAGCCTCCTGTGCTGAAGCAGGGGCTAATTAAGCCACCTGTGCTGAAGCAGGGACTGATTGAGAAACCAGAGTCTTCCCGAAGACACAGGGAATATAACCAGCTTCCCCTGATTCATATTTTCCTGAAACCAGGGTCACGAATGATGTATGATTAATTCCAGTAAGCTTAACTCATGTCATGCTGGACACGTTAGACTGCGCTGATCTAGCTGACCGTGACGAGTGTCTGGATGTGCTGGAGCGCTGCGATGCAGTCTCCAGGAGAAGCTCTTTTCTCTTGCTTTGGGCGTCCGTGATGGCGGTCTGCACGATGCCATCACGTTCCAGGTCAATTGCCTTTTGCAGGTCGCGTTTCCGCATGCTGTCTTCTGTGTTAGTTCTTGTCAGATAGGTGAAATATGCCTGTGACAGCGTTACGTAACGTCTATGGCATGACTTAATCTGAGTAATAGCTTGTTTGATCTGGGTTTCTTGATCGCTAGCACTTGCGACATTACTTATTTCACGATCAGTGTACTCCCAGGCCTTCTCTAATTTTTCGCGGTATGCGTCAATGTCAGCCTCATATTTTTCGCGGGCCTTTTGTGTCAGTGTGACTGTCCGTTTAGGCCTTGCGTCTGCCAGCGCCTGTTGCAGTTGCGCAGCGGTCTCTGTGTCTGAGTGGTCACTCTCCTGCGTGATGTCTGGTGAGGCTTTGAGTTCTGCCATGCTGTAGGTGTGAGTAGGCCTTTAGCCAGTGCATGTGGCGTGCGGTCTGTTACCTGCGTCAGCGATGGGCGACTGTCTCAGATGATGCTGAGCGGTGTCCTGCAGCGTTCAGTGTAGGGTATCTGTACTCACAGGTGTCTGGTGGCTCTGACCCGTGTCCTGGCGGGCGTCCTCTGGCGTGGTCATGGGGACGTGCGCAGGGTATGGTGAGATGGTAACCCTTCACTATGGAGCTGTGCAGAGGGTGAACTCAGACAGAGAAAGGCAATCAAAGTTCTGTGTATATTGCAGTCTGACTGCAGTGTAAGCTGCTTGCTGTTTGTAAGGCTAAGGCCCCACTCCCTCCGTCAGCGCTCCCGCACTGCAGACAGGCGGGGCGCTGACAGACACAGACCGCGATATGCGGTCTGTAGGGAGTGGGAGCCGGAGCGGGAGTTGGGGGGTTGTGGGAGGTTTGAGTGGGAGGGGGGGCGTGGTTTGAGCAGAGGGACCCGCTACTCTCCCCCCCCCCCCTCCCTCCACGGGCTCGGGCTGGCACTCATACACACACGCAGACACACACACACACACTCAGGCACACACACAGACAGACACACAGGCACTCACGCACTCAGACACACAGGCACTCACGCACTCAGACACACACATACACACACACGCAGGCACTCTCTCACACACACACATGCACGCACACAGACAGGCACTCACGCACTCAGGCACACACATACACAAACACAGATAGGCACTCAGACACACATACACACACACAGACAGGCACTCACGCTGCTTTCCCCCCACACTCCTCCCCGCTCCCCAAAGCCTCTCCTCCTCCCGAAGCCTCCTCTCTTCATTGGCTCACAGCCACACCACGTGACGCGTCAACGCTAGGGATCACCATTCTCTTGTATCCCGTAGCGGCTGACGCGTCACAGCGTGTAGTGAGCTGTGCAGCCAGGGGGGACCGGGACTGGCTCGGGAGGATTCCCCTGCTGGTGGGGAACTCACGTGTGGCCGCCTGCGCCGCCGGGTGCACCGTGTCCCAGGCCTAAGGCTGCTGCAGGCTGTGTGCAGAGACTGCTCTGTGTTAGCATAAAGTCTTTGAGTAGTAGCTCCTGTGTGATTCCCCAATACATGGTCTTTGTTTTACTTTCCTGAAACCAGGGTCACGAATGATGTATGATTAGTTCCAGTAAGCTTAACTTATGTCTTCCCTCTTCCAAGGCACAAATAAGTCCTTTTCCCTTTCTTAGTTTTATTGAGGGAAAATCATAGGGAGAAAGGTGCTTGTAGATGTGATGTAGGTAGAGAGTGCTTCTCTGTCTGAAGTGCAGTGTATCAAGGATGAGACAGTGTAAAACAAAAAGGCCTTGCTGGGGTAAATTGCAGGCAGGTACTCACTCAGAGTCCAGGGTGAAAAGGAAGTGAGGAGCAAGGGTCACACTGGATGGGAAGTGAGACCATACTAACTGTCAGCAAGGAAAGGGGGGTAGGAATAGCCCACTCTCAGCTAGGAGAATATGAGCTGCAGGCAACCAACACAGGCTGTGTAAACAACATGTAGCAATAATGTTGCCTTTCCACATGCAGCTAGCTGCTGAGACAGGGAAAATAACAGACAGCCAAACTAGGGAGAAATGAATCCCAAGCTGTAAAGGGGAACAGAGGAATATGGAATCTGGTTCCAGGACACATGAATGTTCATAGAGTCAGTGCCTCTACTCCCTGAGCCACAAGTAGCTGCCCAACTCATGGTGAAATTATTCTAGTGTTTTAGTGCCACTTACTCTTTAAAAGCTCAGGTTTAGACATATTCATGGACGGTAAGTTTATCGGTGGCCATGAAAGAGATTAACAATAACCCAACCTCCATGTACTGAAGCTATGTACAACTTTGGAGCAAAGAAATATAGATAACAGCAGACTCAACATGGACACATCCAAACCCATATGTATACTATAATATAATATGTACATGATGAAAATATTATATACATAAATACTGTATGTGTGTATATATATATACACATACATATACATATACACAGATTAAGTCAGATCCATTGTTCTCTCTGGTGCGATATTTTGTGATATTCTTCATTGAACCCTATAAAAACTCTGTAATATTCTGAGTTATAACAGGATATTTTATGTTTCATTAGGAACAATAAGGCTTTCTACATCAGTATATGACCTGCACAGGCGTTACAAATTGTCCCCTTACATTTCAATGTTTTCCATTTTGTAACCCAATAAATATTTCTTACACTTGTAGATATAGTGCCTATAAAGAGAATGTAGGTTTCTCCATTAACAAGACAGCTACTGGCCTCCTACACCTCTGCAAAAACCCCACAGCTTTGTGTTACTAAATTAATGAGAGCTTTTAATGTCTTTTTCCCACATGATTCAGAGGTTATCTTCACATAGCTGGATCAAATGGGGAGTGGTCCTCCAGCCAAACCACAATGAAATCCTGTCCCTGGGGGGGGGGGGAGGGGGTGGGGAGGGGGGTGATCCTAAGGTTACGACCTTCTGCAAACACTCCAGCTCCACAAGCTTCAAGTGTAGACTGAGCCCCTGATTGAGCCACCTGTGCTGAAGCAGGGATATCCTAAACACCTGATCTGTTGGGGGATGGGGGGTGAGGGGTGGGGGGGGGGTAGAGAGCACAGCTGACCTACCCTATGTGATATGTACAGTATGATTGTAGAGGTAGCATACTAACCACTAAGGTTACTACAGTACTGTGCCGTCATTCTCCATCTCTTCTTCACTTTGTGCTTCACACGGTATCAGCCAATGAATGCCTGAAATCACTACACTGTAATTATGCCAAATGTTTTATTTCACCAGCCACCATTAAAAAAAAAATATATATATATATTGTTTAATTTGCCTGATTCGTGGGAACCCCCTCCCCGCCCCCCCCCTCCCTGTTCCGAATCTGTCCGTAGTTTTGTTTGTGCCCCATGCGGCTTTGCGGTCACCAATAGGAAGTTGAAACGTCGTCTCGCCGCTTTCTATTGGCTGCCAGGGTGTGCCCGCTATGTGCACAGCTGCGACAGTGGCCATATCTCGGGACAATGCATAAAGCCAGTGCCGGACAATACACAGCACATGGAATCACAGTATGATCCATATTGCCCAATAATGTCCCTGGAGGTACCGAAACCGAGAATCATCCCGTAGTATGTAGCCATGAGGTGAAATGGTCTGCAGTTTCTTCTCCTGCTGGCAGTAAACCTGGTAAGTTACAGGGATGCCAGCAGTAATCATGGAGGTTTGCCCTCACACCCTGGTGAGGTGCCCTATGTATGGATGGGAGTGGCTACATGCTCTGAGTCCACAGTTAGTGACATCAGAGGTGTGCCTGCTTCCTAAGGTATATAAGTGTAGCTAGGTCTCCCTTAGGTGTCAGCAGCCCCTCACCTCGAGCGCGATTCAGGGCATCCGCCGAGTCTCAGGGCGGTCTGGCTCCGGCTCGGGGGTTGCCGGGGATGCGTGCGGCCGGTTGCTAAGGCCGCGATCGCGTCACCGGGCTCCCGGCGCTCCCGGAGCCGGGCGGTGAGAGCGCCACCATTGCTCGGATACTCGCGCATGCGCAGTGATCGCGCATGCGCAAGGAAGCCCGAGAGCCAGGGAGAAGTCGCGCGAGGGGGGGAACAGCCCAGGAAAAGGTTGCGGCAGCCCCAGAGAGAGATTGCGCAGGCGCAGGAGAGGGAGAGGAAGCCCGCAAAGCCCTAGCCTACCAGGGCAGGTTTTAGCCAGGGACTACAGATCCCATGAGACTTAGGGGACCCCATGTGATGCCACGGAGCCAATAGGGCTGAAGGATTGCCCTGCAGACCTGAAAGAGATACAATTCGCGGGGTTTATGCAGACAGGCAGTTGGTGACCGGAGCAGCAAGGGGGAGGAGGTAGGGTGCAGGAGTCAGTGACTCCCTGCACTAGGCCACCAATCCCCCTAGGCCCCAGATAGCCCTGAGTCACAGTAGCTGTGTGTTGTAGGGACAGGCCCTAGGTTAGGGAACCTGCCCCCTTATCTATTTGTTAGTTAGGGAACAGCGAACCCTGCGCTCACTACTGAGAGACTTGGGCTCAAGTCTCTGTCGTTTAAGCAAGCTGGACTGTCTCCAAGGAGGATCCTGGATATCGTGGAGGAGCGCGTCTGACCCTTTGCGAAGTTGTTGCTGATCCGAGCACCGGAGTGCTCGGCAGGTACTATACGTATACAAGTGCACCAACGGGCCCTTAGTATAATAGTGACTGCGCAGTCACACATATTCTTTCGCCTAGAGTGCGGGACATTGTGTGGGGTTACTGGACACGGGGTGGAATCATCCGGTGAAGGGTTGGTAGAGTGTTGGCGTCCGCCGTGGCGCGTGGAATGTTGGCGTCCGCCGAGGCGTCCGAGTGTTAGCGTCATGCGAGACGCAGTAGTTAGTGTCCTCTCTAGAGAGGGACACCGGTTGATGCTATATGCCCGTATGTTTCTGTGTTCACTAGTAAAATCACCGATTGGTTACACACGTTGTGCTGGTTATTTATATGTGTCCTGCGAGGACCAATTCCTGCTTTGCTAGGAACCATCGCAGGTGGAGGCGCTGCACCAAGTACAAGAGTACTACTAGTCTTAATATATTGCCCCAGGTTCCCCGTGGCGGAAGCTCAGCCCTCCCGTGAGCCAACAGGTAAAGCACCACACCCTGGTAACACTGTATGTCCTTTGCACCCACACTATAATCTGCGATTGGGTGGGGGAATACCCGTTACATAAGGCACAGCACTGCCCAAAGTTAGTTGTTGCTGAGTTGTTGGAGTGCGTTGGGAATGAAGGATCCACTAGTGCAGTAACTAGTGGTCCATTTCTACATCAAACTTGATAAGAGCCACACTGTGTCCAGGGACCTGGCACAGGGGTGATCTCCCTACGGGGAGAGGGGATCCCACTCCATTGGGAGGGCATACCTGTCAAAGGGACAGCAAATAAATATGTGCGGCTGAGACAGCTGGCTGTGACGGGCAGCTTGCCCATACGAGATCAATAAAGATGCCCTGTTCAAAGATACCCCCACTGTGTGAGTGTGAAGTTACTCTCCAGTGGAAGTCACCACCAAGAAGGAGTTCCTCATCAGAACCATCTCCCTGTGGACGCATAGATCCTGATGAGGTGGAGGCGCTGCACGTGATATAGGTAGGACTCGCACACACTACCTCAGCTGCCTGTCTGGGTTGACAATCCCCGAATACCATCATGCGGGAGACTCAGGAGTCCTGTTGCCTACAGGTGCACCACCAAGCACGACCATGTAATGGGGGCTGGTTAGACCACACGGGCCAATATGAGATTGGGTGGGTCAGCCTAGAGGGAATACCCGTTGCAAGTATAAAAGGTAAAACATATCCACCCCCCCCCAACAAACCCAGGCAGCACGAACTCCTGCTCTGACGCACTTGTGATTGCCGCAGCAAACAGTGACATTTTTATGGCTAAATGTTAACCTCGTAGAGTGAGACTCCATGAAACGCCTGAAAGCCCTTGATCCTGAGAATGAGCAAGATGGGGCTTGGATTAACAAGACTCAACCGGCCTTTCAACCCCACATTTCTTCTGTGGTTTACATGAAAGCCATTGTGGTAACATATGGACAGATTATCTAAAAAGAACCACTGAAGCAAAAGGACGTGGCAACAAAAACAAAGATATACAGTATAACAAGGGGTTTAACTCCAGACCTCAAGCCTCCCATCCCCCCAACAGGTCAGGTTTTCAGGATATCCCAGCTTCAGCACAGGTGACTCAATCAGAGGTGCAGTCTTTGATTGCGCCTCTGATTGAGCCACCTGTGCTGAAGCAGGAACTGATTGAGCCACCTGTGCTGAAGCAGGGACTGATGTCCGCCACAGATCGGTCCAATTTCCTTTCTGCCACGGTATTTTGCTGATCAGCCTCAAAAAGGCAGATTCAGGGTTTTTTGCTATCCCTGAAAATCCATCCGATGGATTCGGAATCCGAACCCGCTAACGGCGTCCGCATGCGCAAACGCAGTCCGAATCCGCTCATTATTATGGGACGAGGAGCATATGAATAGGGGTGCAGCGGCATTGCCACGAAACCGTTGTTTGTTATTTGAAGTGCCGCATATATCTAGAAAGTATATAGCTCTCCATCCTGGAACCAGCGTCAGCCTGGTGGACAGTAGACACTGCTGTAATGAGCACAATGTTTTATTTTATATAGCACGGATAATATACACGACACTGCACGTACAGTATACCTTACAAGCAGGTTACATCCTTGGCCTGCAGAAGCCCATCTCATTCTTTAGGGGATAAAAGGGCAGTGAGGGTAAGTCCCAGGTGGTTGGCACTTGGTCTTGGCCGAGGTTGTCCCAATTCAAAGACAAGAAAGATTTCCATAAAGCCACTCTGCTTTCTAGAGCAGGGGGGCTCAACTCCAGACCTCAAACCCCGCACCCTCCTGGCAGGTCAGGTTTTCAGGATAGCCCTGCTTCAGCGCAGGTGGCTCAATCAGTCCCTGCTTCAGCACAGGTGGCTCTTCGATTGAGCCTCTGATGGAACCACTTGTGCCTAAGCTGAGATGTCTTGAAAATCTCACCTGTTGGGGGAGCTTGAGGACCAGGGTTGAGCCCACTAGAGTGCCGACAACATGTTCAGTGATTTTGACTACGACAGAAAGACCATGCAGGACCATTAACAGTACATGGATATAATCCATATCGGCCAATAGTGGTAGGACAACAAGAGAGACGTCCTCACCGGCCATCGGCTGAAATTGGGTTGAGAATACTTGGCCAGGATGAAATGAGAAAATGTATACAGAATATAGTGCACCCAGAGTGGGTCTCCCGCTTAAACAGGGGCATTAGTCCGGTGTAAAAAAAAAGAACCTGACGTCAGAGTCTATGTAGGACACGGGGTATTCTAATACAGAGATTGTTTATGTAGGACACGGGGTATTCTAATACAGAGATTGTCTATGTAGGATACGGGGTATTCTAATACAGAGATTGTCTATGTAGGACACGGGGTATTCTAATACAGAGATTGTTTATGTAGGACACGTGGTATTCTAATACAGAGATTGTCTATGTTGGATACAGGGTATTCTAATACAGAGATTGTCTATGTAGGATACAGGGTATTCTAATACAGAGATTGTCTATGTAGGAAACAGGGTACTCTAATACAGAGATTGTCTATGTAGGACACGGGGCATTCTAATACAGAGATTGTCATGTAGGACACGGGGTATTCTAATACAGAGATTGTCTATGTAGGATACAGGGTATTCTAATACAGAGATTGTCTATGTAGGACACGGGGTATTCTAATACAGAGATTGTCTATGTAGGACACGTGGTATTTTAATACAGAGATTGTCTATGTTGGATACGGGGTATTCTAATACAGAGATTGTCTATGTAGGACACGGGGTACTCTAATACAGAGATTGTCTATGTAGGACACGGTATTCTAATACAGAGATTGTCTATGTAGGACACATGGTATTCTAATACAGAGATTGTCTATGTAGGATACAGGGTACTCTAATACAGAGATTGTCTATGTAGGACACATGGTATTCTAATACAGAGATTGTCTATGTAGGATACAGGGTATTCTAATAAAGAGATTGTCTATGTAGGATATGGGGTATTCTAATACAGAGATTGTTTATGTAGGATACAGGGTATTCTAATAAAGAGATTGTCTATGTAGGATACAGGGTATTCTAATACAGAGATTGTCTATGTAGGATACAGGGTATTCTAATAAAGAGATTGTCTATGTAGGATACGGGGCATTCTAATACAGAGATTGTCTATGTAGGATACAGGGTATTCTAATAAAGAGATTGTCTATGTAGGACACGGGGTATTCTAATACAGAGATTGTCTATGTAGGATATAGGGTATTCTAATACAGAGATTGTCTATGTAGGATACAGGGTATTCTAATACAGAGATTGTCTATGTAGGATACAGGGTATTCTAATACAGAGATTGTCTATGTAGGATACAGGGTATTCTAATACAGAGATTGTCTATGTAGGATACAGGGTATTCTAATACAGAGATTGTCTATGTAGGACACAGGGTATTCTAATACAGAGATTGTCTATGTAGGATACAGGGTATTCTAATACAGAGATTGTCTATGTAGGACACAGGGTATTCTAATACAGAGATTGTCTATGTAGGATACAGGGTATTCTAATACAGAGATTGTCTATGTAGGACACATGGTATTCTAATACAGAGATTGTCTATGTAGGATACAGGGTATTCTAATACAGAGATTGTCTATGTAGGATACAGGGTATTCTAATACAGAGATTGTCTATGTAGGATACAGGGTATTCTAATAAAGAGATTGCAAGCTAACTCACTTTATGATATTACTGGTGCACATTTCCTGTCTCGCTTTTAGGCTGGTGGGATTCAGCAACTGGTCGCTGTGTCGTTAAGATCGCTCTTGAAGACCGTAGAACAAGAAGCCACCAGTTTGTCGGACCCGAATTGAAAGGACATCTTAATCATCGCTGTTTGATGTCATTCTCATTTTTCTTTGGGAGAGAATGGGTTAAGAAGGCCCAATACTAGTGGGAACGTCATCATAAATGGCATAAATTCCTCAAAAACATCTCAAAACTGCTCACATGCAGAATTGTATTGATCCTGACCTGGGCGTAGAATATGTAATGCTCTAGGGATTCTGTCCACATTTGGAAATTAATTAGATAATTGATTTTGATTACACTTGAAGCTGGTGGTGCCGGAGTGTTCGGAGGAGGTCGTAACCTTAGGCGCACATCCCCGCAGGGAAAGGATTTCATTGTGGTTTGGCTGGAGGACCACTCCTCAATTGATCCAGCTACGCGAAGATAACCTCTGAATCATGTGGGGAAAAAAAAAAGAAATTAAAAGCTCTCATTAATTTAGTAACACAAAGCTGTGGTTTTTTTGCAGAGGTGTAGGAGGCCAGTAGCTGTCTTGTTAATGGAGAAACCTACATTCTCTTTATAGGCACTATATCTACAAGTGTAAGAAATATTTATTGGGTTACAAAATGGAAAACATTGAAATGTAAGGGAACAATTTGTAATGCCTGTGCAGGTCATATACTGATGTAGAAAGCCTTATTGTTCCTAATGAAACATAAAATATCCTGTTATAACTCAGAATACTACAGAGTTGTTATAGGGTTCAATGAAGAATATCACAAGATATCGCACCAGAGAGAACAATGAAGCTGACTTAATCTGTGCATACTGTATGTACATATATAGTATTTATGTACATATTATATATAGTATACATATGGGGTTGGGTGTGCCCATGTTTCTTTGCTCTTTGGGTTTTTGATAGTTTTCAATTTGTCCCAGTATCTGAAGAGGAGATTACCCAAGCGCTCCTCAAATTAAAACTAAGCAGCCAATGTGGACCTGACTTACTGCAATCTAAGTTCCTACGAGTTGGTGCCCCAGCCATTGCCAAACCGCTTGCTTCCCTAAGCAACTCTATCTTGTCTTCAGGCCATATCCCTAAGACCTGGAGAACTGCCAGAGTTGTCCCAATCTTCAAAAGTGGGGACAAAAACACTGTCTCAAACTACAGGCCAATCTCTCTTCTCCCAATACTATCCAAAGTCATGGAAAAATGTGTTCACTTCCTATTAAGCGATTTCTACACCAAGACAAATTTCCCAAGGCAATTCCAATCTGGCTTTCGCCCCAAACACTCCATCGTAACTACCCTGCTAAAAGTTTGCAATGAAATCCTGTGTGGAATGGAACTAGGACAACTCACTGGTGCAGTATTCCTAGATTTTGCAAAGGCTTTTGACACTGTTGATCATGCTATCTTGCTAAACAAACTCCAGGGCTCTGGAATGGGGAAACATGATCAATGACTGGTTTCATTCCTACCTAACAGGTAGATCCCAATATGTGCCTATCTGAGGCTCTAACTCCAACCCCTTGAATATCACCTGTGGCGTCCCGCAAGGCTCTGTTCTGGGGCCCCTACTCTTCTCAGTGTTCAGCAATGATCTTCCTACAGATTGTAAGGGAGCTTCAATACACATGTATGCAGATGACACAATCTTATATGCACAAAGCCCTAACCTCTTCGATCCTTGAACACATATTTCAATCTGACTTTTTGAGACTTGAAAATTGAATTTCCCAAAACAAACTGTTTATAAACACTGATAAAACTGTAACAATGGTATTTGGGACCAAGGCTACATTTCTAAAGCTTCCAATGAAGGAGCTACAGATAAGCACCAACTGTAATATTATCCTAGCCCCTGTTACTAGTTTCAAATATTTGGGCATATGGTTTGACTCCCATTTAACATTTGAGTTGCACATTGATACCCTGATATCCAAAACCTATGCCAAACTAGGTGTACAATATAGAAACAAATCCTCCCTAAGTCTGCTGGTCAGAAAACGTATCGCACAGCAGATGCTGATGCCAATTATCGACTATGGAGACATAGTATATGGCTCAGCACCTCAAACCCACCTTAGCAAACTTGATACCCTCTACAACTTAATATGCCGCTTTGTCCTCTAATGGAATTACAACGCACAACACTGCGAAATGCTCAAAGAACTAGGGGCTCTATGCACAAAGCGCCGAAAAGATTTTTATCGCCACAAAATGCCTTTGGTATTCAGTAAGCACCGATAATTTGCCAAAATCGGCATTTTTTGTCCCCGATAAAAAATTATCGGCAGGCGGCTGGCGATAAGCCACTTTTCGGCACCTTTCGCCACTTTTTGAAATCGGCTGTATTCTAATAGCCCCGATCCTGTTTTCGGTGCTTATCGGAGCTGATCAGCAGTAAAGCCATTTTTTCGGCAAATCGTCCCGCCAACTCAAAGTTGGCGGGTCGGTGGGGAGAAGCATCAGCAAGGGCGACACTTAGAAAAAATCAGGCCTTATTCCTGTCTGTGATTGATGCCGGGGTTCTCCGGAGCTGATACCAGCACCGGAGCCGCCCGGCATGCGTCCGAGGCAGGAAAAATGCATGTAAAGCCCACTTCATTACCTTAGCGGCTAACCGCTAAGGCAATGAAGGGGTTAACCCACCGTGCCAGCTTTATTGTGGGTAGAGGGGGTATTTGGCCCTTGTTGTTTGTTTATGGCTTGCGGGGGGGGGGGGGGGTAGCAGGTGCACTTAACCCCTTCACGACCGTAGCAGTTAATACCGCATCGGTCATGAAGGGGTTAAGGCCTCCCGCTACCAACCCGCAAGCCCTAAACAACCACCGTTGGGGCTAATACCCCCTTCACACACACCCGCTACCCACAATAAAAAAAAATCACACACAACAGCCCCACACTAAATAAAAAAGTAAATATATCTAAATAAATAAGTAAATAAATATATATAAATAAATAAATATATATATATATATATATATATATATATATATATATATATATATATATATATATATATATATATATGTATGGAAAAAAGCACAGACAGCGCCCTTAACAACACACACCCGAATTGCTGCAACTCTAACCCCACCCAGCAAAATGAAACACCCAGCACAGATGTCTAAACAATAAATTATAATTAATAAAAAGTGGTCAGGAACAAGTGGATGTACATAACATGAATATGTTATGAATGTGTAAAAAATGCAAATTGCATGAAAAGAATAAAAATGTGTAATAGAAAAAAAATGAAAAAGTGTGTTTTGGACTAAAAAAAAATTCTAATTGAATGAAAAAGTATGTGAAAAATAAAAAAGACAAAAAATCGTGTTAAAATTGTGTCATAGAAAAAAAAAATATGCAATAAAACACAATACTTGAATGTCCATGAATGTCCTTTTAGAAGAATTTATATGGTCCGGGCTGCTTATTCTTGGGCTCACCAACCTCCCAACGATACCTATCAGAAAAAAGAAAGAGAAAAATCAAATAAAAAAGGTTTTAATTTGCCATGAAAAGACGATTGCCAACTCACACTTTGTCACTAAAAAATGAGCATTTATATATATATATATTACCCCAACAACCCCTATAACCCCTAACATACACATATATGCACATCAATGATACTATAGGCCGGCGGGGGCCCTCGGGTGTTACCTGCAGGCCTGCAGTACCAATTATGTGCCCCCCCCAAATTAATGTCAAAACACATACATACTTATAAATAAATAACCCCCCCCCCTTAACACATACAGTATAGTAATGGGCACAATTACTATTATCCACAAATGGATAATAGTGAATGTGCCCATTTTAAATACATAAACACCAATCAATACATTAAATACATATAGCACTCACCCATGTCCGGCTGCCACGATGAAGGCCATCCTCATGTTCATCCTGTTCATGCCCCCTCCGCTGCTGCAAAACAGACACAAGAATGAAAACATCCAATGTAATGTCCGCTAACCCCTTAATCACCATAGCGGTTATTAACTGCAACAGTCATTAAGAGGTTAACCCACCCTCACCCACCACTCGGGAGGCCTACATACCCTCCCACACTAACCCCCCACCCCGTGAGGCCTAACCACCCTCACCCACTACCCACAAGGGAGGCCTACCCACATACCCTTGGGGCCAATACCCCTCCCCCCACCCCCAGTACCCACAATAAAAACAATACACAGCCCCACAATAAACATCATTATATTTATTCAATACATTACCCACCCCCTGTGTCCCCCCCCATAAATACATGATTTATTCTTTTACATACAGGGTTCATACCCCAGCCCCACGCGACTCCCCGGCGGGCTGGCGGGTCACCTGACAGACCTACAGGGTACCAGCAACTTGTTTCACACAGGTTCTGGAGGCCTGTTGGTGGGTCCCGCCAAGCGCCGTGGCCCCCAGGTGGTCTCCTTGGGCCACCGTGGGCTACAATTGGGTCCCCACGGTAGGCTCGTGGATGTCTGGGAGCCCCGGGTCAGACCCACAGGTCTCTGCAGGGCCTCGGGTGGTTCTCACGGGGGTCTGGGGAACTCACGAGTGCTCACTACGGGTCCGCGGTGCCCCACGGATGTGGGACCACCGGTTCATCCCCGCAAGGAATGTATAGGCCAGGTTTAATTTTTTTACATTCAGGTTCCTTGGTTCTGCGTGAGACCTCTTGAGACCACCTGCGGTATCCTCGGGTATCTCACGGATATCAGGCTGGTGGTTCCACGGGTGACACCTGCGGGGATGAACCGGTGGTTCCACATCTGTGGTGGCACCGCGGACACGTTGTCTGCGGGGAAGAACCGGTGGTCCCACATCCATGGAGGCACCGCGGACCCGTAGTGTGCGGGGATGAACCGGTGTTCCCACATCCGTGGGGGCACCGCGGACCCGTAGTGAGCACTCATGAGTTCCCCAGCACCCGTGAGAACCACCCGAGGCCCCGCAGACACCTGTGGGTCTGACCCGGGGCTCCCAGACATCCGCGGGCCTACCGTGGCGACCCACTTGTGGCCCAAGGAGACCACCTGGGGGCCATGGCGCTTGGCGGGTCCCACCAACAGGCCTCCAGAACCTGTGTGAAACAAGTTGCTGGTACCCTGTAGGTCTGTCAGGTGACCCGCCAGCCCGCCGGGGACTCGCGTGGGGCTGGGGTATGAACCCTGTATGTAAAAGAATAAATCATGTATTTATGGGGGGGCACAGGGGGTGGGTAAGGTATTTAATAAATAGAATGATGCTTATTGTGGGGCAGTGTATTGTTTTTATTGTGGGTACTGGGGGTGGGGGGAGGGGGTATTGGCCCCAAGGGTATGTGGGTAGGCCTCCCTTGTGGGTAGTGGGTGAGGGTAGTTAGGCCTCACAGGTGGGGGGTTAGTGTGGAAGGGTATGTAGGCCTCCCGAGTGGTGGATGAGGGTGGGTTAACCCCTTAATGACTGTAGCGGTTAATAACCGCTATGGTGATTAAGGGGTTAGGGGACATTACATTGGATGTTTTTATTCTTGTGTATGTTTTGCAGCAGCGGAGGGGGCATGGCCAGGATGAACATGAGGATGGCCTTCATCGTGGCAGCTGGAAATGGGTGCGTGCTATATGTATTTAATGTATTGATAGGTGTTTATGTATTTTAAATACACAGGGTGTGTATGTTGTTTATTGCAATGTTTATTGGGGGCAAATGTCCCCAATAAACATGCTATTATGCGTTAACCCCTTCATTGCCTTATCAGCTATCCGCTATGGTAATGAAGCAGCATTTATATATTTTAATAATATTGTGCGGAAGCAGGGGGGCTCCTGAGCTGAACCGCATTGATTTGTTGCTCAGAGACCCCCTGCTTCCCGAGTTACAGGCCCCAGTTTGGGGCATCGGTTACAGTGTTGCCGCCATATTTATAGTGGGCATGGCGCGAAAGGGATGCTATAAAGGTGGCGGCGACACTGCCACCCGATGACACATACCGGTGCCTGTAACTCGGGAAGCAGGGGGTCCCTGGTCCACAAAGCAATGCGGTTCAGCTCAGGGGACCCCCTGCTCACAGTACACTATTATTAAAAATACATTCATGCTGCTTCGTTACCATAGCACATAGCCGCAAAGGTAAGGAATGATTGTTTATTTATATATGTGTTTTACTCATAGTGTAGATGTGCAGAGGGTCTCCGGAGCTGAACCGCTTTGGTTTTAGGTCCGGGGACCCCCTGCTTCCCGAGATACAGGCCCCTTTAGGGGGTGCCGGTATCCCTCTGCTTTGTTTACATTCCGCGGTCACGTGATCGGGACATTAAATGCAGAGGGATACCGGCACCTCATAAAGGGCCCTGTATCTCGGGAAGCAGGGGGTCCCCGAACCTGAAACCAATGCGGTTCAGCTCCGGAGACCCCCTGCACATGTACACTATGAGTAAAAGTTGTTTTGATATGTTTTTATTTTGCCGATGTTTGCGCAGAGAGAGCGGCGGGTCTCTCTCTGCTGCAAACACATATCGGCAGAAATGGCCTATCACCAGGTTATCGGGAGCCAGGATTTTTTATCACCGGCTCATCGGCGTTTTGTTTTCGCAGAGATTCGGCAGGGATCGGCATGGATTCGGCCCTTACTGAATACTGCGAGGGCAAATCGCCAAAATCATGCCTATCGGCAACACTTGCCGAAGAGATTTTTTCGGCGCTTAGTGCATGAGGCCCTAGATTGGTCATCACTTGAGTCAAAGTGCAAAGTTCATCTCTCCTGTCTTGCCTTCAAATACTTTCTGGGCATCTATCTGAACAAGCTCCTCACCCCTACCACATGCAGCACTCATGACTCATGACTGAAAGGTAAATAGGACTGGGATATCTGGGCTCGAAAACCAGGAGTCTGGGGGACACAGGGCAGCCCCGGTGTAATTACACCCGCGTACCGGCAAATCATGCCTGCTCGCCAGGTAGAATTAAGTTACTTCTGGTAGTTCTGGCCGCCGAACTCCTGCAAACAAAATAATTGTATTCTTACCCAAATATCCCACCTAAAACCTACACTCAGAAAGTTTAATGAGTCTGGGGGAAAGGGAACATGGAAAGTGGAAAAGCAGGGGACACTTTAACTTTTCATGTAAGGATACCCTGGCTGATAGTGCTAGGTAGCTGCCAGAACCCACGGGACCCAAGGGCAACCAGAGGGCTTAACCTTTATTATATAGCCTGGTTACCCTTGCTCGTGTAGCGGGGTACCCCCTGGCTACTATTCTACCCAATAGGCTGGCAGTACACCCTGGTATTTACAGGCTTTCCAGTAGTTGGTATGGGGTTTTCCCCTTCACCTTTGGTACTGCACTTGAGTGACAGCAGGGGGTGATACATCCTGTTGTAGCTCGGACAACGGGGTGCCCGCCTTATGACTGTACTTAAGGGCAGGACCGCCCTAAAATTGGAGGCTGTTCCTTCCCTCTGTGGAAGGCAGGTCACACGTCGGGGAGCCTGAGATTGGGGCCTTCCCATGTGCTGTCCCGTCCAGGGAGGAGTGAGTGTGATTATACAGTACCTCTGCCTCCGCTAGGGAGGTGGGGAAGAGGTAGAACGGCTGCGGGTGCCCTTGGCCTGTTGTGACTGTCCAGGGACCATCTCCAGTGAGAGCTGATCTAAGGAGACTGTATCCGGCAGACGACTGCTGCGTAGCTGTTGTGTTACTGCAAAGACTGTAGTAATAAACCGTTCCTGTTTGCAATATACCTCCGGCCTGGTGTGTGATGTAACGTGGGGGGGAGAGTTACAAGTTCTACCGTGGGAGATCGCCTCCATATTCCTGGAGCCTACGGCAGATGGAGGCGCTGCACTGCTAAGTATTATGGGGGGTATGGACCCCTGACGCCTGTTCCTGTGTCCCAAAGTGATCGCGGACGACTCAGCCCTCTTGTTATCAGCAGGTATGCACCACACACTGTCCTGTTGGGGGGGGGGGGGGGGGGGGCTTGAGGACTGGAGTTGAGGACCCCTGTACTAAACAATTCTATCACATACAGAATTACATCTAATGGAACATTCATGTGCAAATGCTTTTTCCTATGTAGCATGCTTGCTACAGGCGCTAGTTGTTACACATTGTGTGTACATATGTACTGTATCTGTTTTAAAGGTCACCGCCTTGTAGCCTGGAATTTGCCAGAAGGCCATCTGATATGGTGTGATCTGATTATAATGTTTTAGCCCACCCTTTAATCTGCCTAGCAACAGGGGTTGGGGAACCCAGGTTATAAAAGGCAGGGTTCCACCCTTTCTGTCTCAGCCACCAGGAGGAACCAGAGGGGATTTCACTTGTAAATATGTAAGTATATAGATATGTAGCCATGTTATCTTTTTAGCAACTAACCTGCCCTGCCTAACACATAAGCCCTGGTAACAGTGCAGGCAGTGTTAGGATCAATCCGGGTTTTCCCCTGCAGTAAGCATCTCTCTTGAGTGACAGGGGGGTGTGGGTCAAGGCCCTTGTACTGCCCAATCAGGGGCTCAGACCTTTGACCCTCCCCCTGTGTACTTAAGGGGCTGCACAGTCAAATTTAGAGGTTCTCTCCCGCGAGAGAGAGTGATTGCTGGGAGCGTGGAGTGAAGGAACATAGTTGAATCAGTTAAAGGCTGTATTCTTTGTGTTTGAAGAATAAAGTTCCAGTTCTTTTATATACTCCTGCCTGAGTGTGCAATCAATCGGTGGGGCAGAAGAGAGTTCTCCTGCAGGGATTGCCTCCAGCACTCCTGGAGCCTGGAAGAGATGGAGGTGCAGGACCAGTGAGAAAGAAGCAACCATCACCACAAAAGCCTGTCCTGTCTTCCCCACTACCAACGGCGGAACCTCCGAGATTCCGTGAACCCGCAGGTAACCAGCACATGACACCGTGCAATAGCGTCGTTCTCCCAGAGGGTGGTGGGAAAACCTGTTACAGTTAGTTTAGGGTAGAAGCCCTTTATTGTTTTGGAAGATAGGGAAGTGTCATGGTAGACCAGGTCTCTTAACACATTTATATTTCTGGGTTCAGTTAATAGGCAAAACAAGACAGTGAAATAAAATGGGGTTTATTTGGATAAAACCTCGGAAATACAACAAAACACAAAATACAGAAATACACACTTACTCAGGCCTGGGGAATGAGATCTAGCCTTTCCTAGCTTCTAAACGAAGCCGGTTGCTTTGTTATTTGGGACATCATCATCCAGATCGTTCCATCCGGGTTACTGTAGCCGCCGCTGAGCCCGTTCTTAATCAGGGATCTCTCCATGCATTTTTATTTTTTTTTTAAATAAAAATTTAGTAAAATGAAAAGCAACGTACTGTTTGTAATCACAGCCCAAAATGAGATGTTTAAATTGTGGTCTTTGTGGAGCTTCTGAAAGGTCCTGCCCCGTGGCTGCTGCCCAGCGAGTCCATGCTTTAAGATGTCACGGTATCCAGCCACGGAGATTGAAATGGTTAAAAGCCACTTTGCAGCTTCCTGCTGCTTTTTCTGTTCCTATCATTCGATTATGTTTATTCCGACTTCACAAACTTCCTGGAAATGGCAAATGAAAGGATGCGAGTGCAGAGCTGCAGGCGCTTGTGAAGTGCGGGGACTCATTTCATGGGTGAGATAAAGCGCGTGCAGTTGAAGAGAGACCGGCTGTATTACATCTCTCCGCGGTGTGAAATCGGGAATATATGTTTGGAATGAGTGAAATGGGTGTTCTCTCCATCCAGGCCTCTTTGTCATCCGTGCCGCGCTGTCTCACTTCCTATCTGGAACACGCAGATTTAAAATACAATGAATATATTTCTATAACTAAAACGATGCTTATTTCCCAAGTGCGGGTCCCCTAGCCCCGGGGTAAATTCCATTACCATGATTGGTGCCTCTGACTAACTCTTTGATCTGCCATGTTAAAGTGAAGCAGGTACTGTATTGGTATTTGTAGAAGATGGTGCCGCAGTTATAATAATATACTTCTTATACAGCTCTGACAATGTACGCAGCGCTGTACGAAGAATTTGACAATGAGTCCCTGTCCACAAGGGCTTACACCCTTGCGTTGGTGACTGAGGCATAGGGAGATACAGATGTAGCCAACGTTATTCCCACTCTCGTGGGTGAAAATGCGACACGGCCCTACCGTCTTCCCTGATTGAAAACAATGGCCTCTTCTCCCCCTGGTGCGTTGAGTATGCCGGTGGTTGCAATAACATTGTCTATATCCGAGAAGCTCAGATCCTTATTGACAAGAATGGAACTCCAGTCTGAGATAGCTCCCTCAGCCTACGAATAGAGTTTAGATGGTATATATCATGCAGCGAATGCGTTTAGCTATATCCCATTCACTGGCAGTGATGGAGTTACAGTAAATCACTTTTGGTGCTTTATTGGACTAACTCCCACACGAGCGCTTGCGGTGTCCGGCAAAGTCCTGACTCTGGCAATAAAGAGCGGATGGGGGTCAGAAGAGCAGAACCAAAAAGAATTGTGTTGGTGCATCGTAGAAAAGTTTGACTCTGAGGCGAGCGAAGCAGGGTGTTTGCAGGTTGTGTTCATTTTTAACCCTTTGAATGTAGCAATCACACGGTCGTGAATGGAAGTGCTCCTGCTGAAAAAATATGCATTTCTAGGACATCGCACACTGTACTTCATAGCGATCGTAGAGTGCCGGGTCTTATGATTTGCAGGGTACATCATAGGGCGTTCAAATGGTTAAAGCCGTAATGCCCTCCCACCCTCCAAAAATAGTTTATTAATTTTTTTTTACTAAAGCTTAAAGCTGTACAGGGAGGTCCCCAGAGCACATTCAGGAGCCCCCCCACCTCAGGTCACCCCCAGTTTCCGAGTGGCAACATTTTACATTTTTTGTAATTTTCTAAAAAAAAAAAAAGCTATCATAAGCGTTACGATCTTATGAGCCCGTCCCCATAATCGCACAGCATACCATACTTCCACTGTAGCAAAGGATTCTGGGTAATGACATTCCAATGAGCACTAAAAACCGCTACAAATTGTCCGCCGGGGTCACCAATAGAAAGCCACAATTCCCAGTACCATGGGGGGAAAAAAAGACCACACGGACCAGTTCCACATTATCCTCCACTGAGAAACAAATAAATAAGGGTGTCTATGTACTAAAGTTTTAAGCTGCAAAATAACCGCGAGAGATTTACCAACGTAAAAACACCAGTTGTTTTCAATGGGATTCCACGTCTTCGTGGTCCTATTTCTGTGGTACAGTTTTCCGTCCACGAGCCTTTCGGAACTAACCCTCCTACGTTTTTGTTGGCCGCTCTTGCTTGCAATAACATTGGAAGAGACTGCGCACGTTTATCAGTCCTACTGTAGTGCCGACGAGTATTCTAAAACAAATCTGGGGCAATCACCAACAAGACGCAGGTACCTGCTGGGTACATGCTGCAACATTTCAGTGACATTTCTGCAGAGACTAATGGCCCATCGGACTAACAGCGGGGGTCCCTGGCAGTCCCGTCCAAACTGAATGGGACTGCCAGGGGCCCCTGCTGTGTTAATCCGATGGGCCATTAGTCTCTGCAGAAATGTGTGAAATGTTGCAGCATGTACCCACCATGTACCTGGATCTTGTTGGTGATAGCCGCAGATTTTCCAAGGCAAGTTTAAGGCAAGTTTTAGCATACTCGTCGGCGCACCTGTACCTTAAAAAGTCCTTACATGCAGGAGGGTTAAACATTTTGCACAGGAGTGTGAAGTCCTTACAACAAGCTTTTCTACACCATGCAAGCGGCTGTCAACTGTTGATACATAGTAGAGATGAGTTTCAAAAAAAAAACATACGCCCATCATGTTCAACCTATGCTAAATGTAGACGACAGGCACTTTATTCTATATTTGTATTTACAGTATATTGAGAGAGGCAAACTAAAAACCCCAGTAAAATATCATCCAATGATATCTCATAAGGGGGAAAATAAACTCCTTCCTGACTCTAAATAATAGCAATCAGATTACTCCCTGGATCAACATCCTTCCCGTGTTTGTATATTGCTCACACAGATGGAAAAAGCAGCAGCAATCCCTTGCATTAGCATTACCAAGTTGCTACTGTATACAGAAACGTAGCAAACAACACTGGACACTTTAGTACATTTCTAGACGCAGTTTGTGGCTCGTTTTGATGACATGCAGACCAGGGTGGTATAAAAAGCCCTCGTTGCATAAAATAACGGTTCTTCCAAAGTCCCAGCTGCTACAAACTCATTAATTACATCTGATGACTTTTCACCAAAAGATTTTTTTTTTGCTTGTTCACATGTTGATTAAACTGCAGTTTTTCATCATAAAGAGAAAAAAAAAAGGATTATTTGCCAGCCGCAACACATTTTTTTTTTTTTGGATTCTTCTTCCGGTCAGTTTAATACATTTGTTTTATTAATGTTCTGCTAAAGACATTTCTTGACCTTGAAGCCTAGTCGGCAGAGACTTTTTCCCCCCCTCTCCTCTTTCACGCGAGTTTTTCAAGGCTGACACTGAGCACAGGACGTGTGGCTGGTGCCACCTTTTACCTATCAAATTAATCACTCTGTTCCTAAAACACAGATGGGAAACTACAAAGTCAGCGAGAATAAACCAGCAAACCCACACAAAATGCACTGCGACTACTACAGAACGTTGCATCTGACCAAGCAAAGGCGGACAACTAATGTCCCTCAGGAAGGTGAAATAAAGCCGCTTCCAAAGACCATAATGGGGTTTGTGTAACGATAGTGCAGTCAGTGGGGAAGGGGCCAACATCATACAACGCTATTCAGGACCACCGAAACCAAAGGGTTAAACACGGGTGTGCAATTACACAATAAAATAGCCTGCAAAATAATAATAAGAAAAAATACACAATGATCTCTGCATAAATTGTGTCTCATTATGCGGCACAGACCTGTGCTATATTGCAGGCAGCTATCTGTATATAAGGCTCAGGGCGAGTCTGTCATATGGACCTACTGTATATTTTCTGCGGATGGACCTTTTTTGACATGGTATTAACAGACCACTGCTGCCAACAATGGTGTCATTCATGAGATACCGCGTGGGAAGCGCGGAGATTAGAAGTCTAAGGGCCTATTCTAGTAGCTCCGAATTGTGACAAACCTCTTGTAAAGTGCACTACTCAATTGGAGGTCCCTCGCCTCCCTCCTCCACCACGCAGAAGCCCTATTTCAGTGGATAACACACTTTCCTCTTCATAATATTTTTTCTTCTCTGGATACTCATGAGTAGTGCTCTGCTACTTCCATCATCTTCCATCTTTATTTCGCACAAAACAACTTTGAAAAGCTCGCCCGCGCTCTTTCAGCTCTGACTCAAGGGGAACACACAATCTTATTGTCTCGTAGCTTCTTATGGATTTCCCTGTACTAGCTGAAACATAGAGGCAGAACTCATCCACCAATCAGCGCGTGGGAACTTTCTCAAGCAGCCAATCAGAGCCAAGCCGTGTAGAAAATCCAGGACAGCGGGAAATTCGAAATAGCCAAGAGACATGCGCGAGCCTGTCACATCTCCCCCCCAGCTGTCCCAATGTCACCTGTTGGGCAGGCGCCCCTAGGTCTGGCAGAACAAGTGGCATCCCGGAGGACTGCCATTGATCTCTGGACCTGATACTCCACCTTTCCCCGCTAACCAAAGGCCGTTCACACCTCAGGGCATCCTCTGGCTGCTTTGATCTCCGATGTTCAGCAGACATACCGGCGCCTCTGGGTTTGCACGGGCGGCCTGTTTGGACATGGGTTACGAATGTTGAAACATATTAAAATACACTTTAATAAACTCTGAGTCTCGGGGAACCCCTTCAGCTATGTGGGACTTTAGGTGAGGATCTTAGGGTTGAAAACTAGGAGTGTGGGAGAGACTGTATGGCCCCAGTGCAACTCGCCCTGGGTACCCGAAAATAGTGCGAGTAAGCCGGGAAGGATTATAGGGTGTGACGTAGGGGGGTAACCAGGCTCCAATAAAGGTCAAGCCCATGAATGGTTACAAAGACTGCACTGCCGCCCCTGCGGTTAGTGATTTGCGAGATGATGGCAATAGTGGGGTAGGCAGGGCGTAGTGAGGTTGAAAGAAAGAAGGTGGTGTTTGGAGAAAGTGCAGAGGTAAGTTAGAAAAGTCGGCACAGAAACGATCAGTATTTACAGGGTGTGTGGAGCAGCTGCTACAGCGATAATATCATAACACAAGCTGGGGTTTCCATTTCTCCCGCAGTTACTGATTGGAAGAGAGTCTCACCTGCAGTATGAATGACAGTCAGAAGATGATACTCCGCAGGGAACAAAGGATAGCAAAGATTCATTCAAACTTGTATAAAATAGTCTGGCAAACCTGATAAGTGGCAGTGTACGTGGCCGCAGGGTGATTATTATAGCAATATTTTGTTTTAAATAATTATCCTCAGAAATGTAGAAATAAACTGTTATCCGGGCTGATGGGCCCCCCAGAACTAATGAAGTTAACGTGCTCCCCCCTATGCTAGGGAACGGTTATAAGTTAATACAGGCATACCCCGCTTTAAGTACACTCACTTTAAGTACACTCGCGAGTAAGTACATATCGCCCAATAGGCACACGGCAGCTCACGCATGCGCCTGTCAGCACGTCCTGAACAGCAATACCGGCTCCCTACCTGTACCAAAGCTGTGCGCAAGCGGGGAGACTATAGAGCCTGTTACACATGCGTTATTTACATCAGTTATGCACGTATATGAGGATTGCAGTACAGTACATGCATCAATAAGTGGAAAAAGGTAGTGCTTCACTTTAAGTACATTTTCGCTTTACATACATACTCCGGTCCCATTGCGTACATTAATGCGGGGTATGCCTGTAATGTGATCATGAGTTACACCATACCTTACAGCAGGGGTGCGAAAACTGGAGTGCGCTTTTCAAGGGGGGGGGGGGGGGGATCGCGCTTTTCCACAAGGCATTTAAATTAAATGCTGGGGGGATCACGTGAGGCCTCTGCAACTTCCGTTAGCTTCAGCGCCAAGTCAATGCATCCGTAAAATGCCGCTGCGGTGTCACGTGACCCTGCAACGTCATTTGACGCTGAAGACAAGGTAAGGAGGGGGGGGGGGGTGGGGCGCGAGCAGGGGTGGAGAGCAGGCAGGAGGGGAAGGGGGGGGGGGCGCAGGCTGAAACGTTTGCACACCCCTGCCTTACAGTATGATTATTCTATCATGTTCTATCTGTCAAGTAAAAACCTTTCTTGCTTTATCCATTGTAACACCGCCGGAAGAAGAGGTCAGTATATCTCGAAAGCTCGCACAAATACAAGCATTTCGTTAGCCACAGAACGGTATCGACTATTCATTCTTGATTCTACCATGTTATAAATATATGAGGAATTTATGATTTGTGATGGTAGGGGCAACCTGGCATATTAAAGGTTAATCCTGCTGGTTGCTCCGACCTGTCAAGATGGCGGCCTATGTTATAAGTTGATGTGGCCATCTTATGAAGCCAAAATGGCTGCCAAAGCACGTTTTGTTTTTCCCTGTGAGACAGTTTATCCCTGTTGTATTTGTGTATTGTGTTGCTCCTGTTGGACGCGGCCTAAATAAATGCGTTTATTTAACTCCTTCGTCCTGTCTGAAGCTTGCGATCCCAGTGTAATTGTCTGGTGTCCCGTGACAACGATACTTTCGATTCAATGGTTGAAGAACCTGTCCCTCCATTTTGAAGTTTTTTCACATGCAACCCCTTGTATTTCCTTATGCTTTCCCAAAAACAAAGATAACTCTTACTTTTTAAAGTTGGTTGTGCTTGTTAGACTATTGACCACTTATAACCAAGTAAAGAAACAGGGGAAAGTGCTATTGTACGCATCCAAAATAACGGCACAGTGTTTAATATCAAATAAATAGCTCTTAATTGTCACATCAAGGGAGGACAATCTGCATAAACAACCTTTATTTCCCCACTTGTCCACAGTTAAGACGCCACAGATGCAAGTGGGGAAAAGCTTGGTCTTGTCTTCACCAACAGGCCAGCTTTCATGGATACCCCTGCTTCAGCACAGGAGGCTCAATCAGTGGCTCAGTCGAAGATATCCATGAAAGCTGGCATGAGTAGCACTGGATAATCATGGACACATGACACATAAAGCTTGGCCCCCTGCAGACACACTTACTAGTATTCCCTCCTACTGTCTCTGTACGTTCTCCCTACCCACCAATTAGATTGTAAGCTCCTCGGAGCAGGGACTCCTTCCTTAATGTTACTTTTACAGTATGTCTGAAGCACTTATTCCCATGATCTGTTATTTATATTATTTGTTATTTATATGACATGTATTACTACTGTGAAGCGCTATGTACATTTATGGCGCTATATAAATAAAGACATACAATACAATACAATACAATGTGGGTGGCCATTGAGGACTGAGTTTGCGACCCCTGATCTAAAGAGACTTGCTCAAGGTCACAAGGAGCCGATACTGGGAGACCCGTCTCGCCTGCTTTAAGGACAGTGACATTTAAGTAGCTCCTTCAGCCCACGAATGAACTATGCTGAGTATAAGCCCTCAAATATGTGCAAGTTTTAGCTTATTCTCTTTCTTCTTCCACACTTTTTTTTACATTGGCCAACATGCCCCCCCCCATACTAAGAATATCCGTACTAAAATGTACTCGGTGATAAAGAAGAGCCGAGGCAAGAGCAATAAAACAATTCCGCCCGAAAGATGAAATTACCCCGTACACTTTGCATTTCTAGCATACCTTCTGTAATCATAACACACTTCGCATGAGAGATGCTGGAGACAGGTGGGGAAGGTATATAAGCAGCATCTTGGTGCATAAGAAGGAGAATCACTCTAATAAGATAAAATGCAATCAAACCATTGCATAAGATCTCTAGGTGCCATTCCTCATCACAGACCCAATTTACACTTGCTGTCTAAAAGCATTGGTAGCAATGGAGTTCCTGCCATCTGTAGGAACAATGCTGCTTGGTCAGCTCATCACGAGTCATGTGTCTTGATCAATGTCCAGATTAATATGGCTGACTCCAGGCAAACATCACAGTCGTGTCTTGTTTCTTGACTCTTTTTTTTTTATTCCTTAGGCTTTCTTTTTTTTTTTCCCCTCACCTTGGGGTTTAATAATTGGTCTCAGGGTTGCCAAAAACAGGCACTGAATGAAAGATTAGGGAGACCATTAAGAAGAGGGGAAGAAAAAAAACACCTTGTCTCAGCTAAAGTCCAAGGTCCATAAAAAAAAGGATAAGTAGAAAAAAAGAGCAAGATTTTAACGTGGAAACGTGTTCTTGACATGCACAGGGGCAGATGTTTCTTTGAGGACACTGGGATCTTATTTTCTTTGACAAATCTGGTGCTGTTTTATTTAATACCCCCCATTGACTATTAAAGCTGCATTAAAAGCTACCATTTTTAGCAGTCTTAGGGGCCTATGCTATAAGCCACTTATTGAGGCCTTTTCGCCAAAAGGCCTACTGCTATTCAGTCAGCCTTGATAAGTGGCCGATAAAAATAAAATAAATTGCCAGACGAGCCGCGTTTTTCACATTCGTGCAATTCTTGTAGCCCCAAGAAGGTTATCGGGGCTAATCGAGGCTGTAGAATGGAGATTTGCTCTGAAAAGCCTCCCGCCAGGCATCGTTCACTTAAGTTAACTCTTCGTTAAGTCAATGACGGGGCCTTGTGGATCTGGCCCTAAGTATTTCTTGGCATTACTCCATCCAAAAATGGTGGCAGTGGGAGGACCTAAGTAACGTAATGTCAAGTCCCCGCGTTAAACGTAATGGACTTTATTGTTTATGCACCGTTAGGCGGAAGCCTCTTTTGCATCTCATTATCCCGAACGGCCGTTATAGTCAACTCAATGCTCTTCCAGGGAGGACTTAACATGATGTTACTAGCCTTGCAAGATATGCAGTAAGGCTTGAAATGACCATAGTTTAACATCACGTTAAGTCACTTAACAGAGCTTTGTGGTGAGAGAGTGGTGGAAACTCCCAGTCTTCTAGAGGACAACGTTCATACTTTCACAATGCATTGCGGACCCCATTTGGAAGTGGAAGGGTTATATATGAAAATACTGCTTCACAGATACCAAACACACGTAGAAAAGTAACCTGGGTTGGATAGTAGACTGGGCATAAAAGGGGGAGAATGGTTGAATACTCATGAGTTAATACCCGTGTTAAGGCACTGCACAATAAGATACAACTTCTTACATTACTGTCTATTCCACCACCACCACCACCACCACCAGCATGTATGTATGTATGTATGTATGTATGTATGTATGTATGTATGTTTGTATGTATGTATGTTTGTATGTATGTATGTTTGTTTGTATGTACAACTCTGGAACAGCATCAGCAGCCCCCGCAAGGGAAAGAACAGGAACGGCAGGAACCTTGATCAGATGATGTGCCCAAGGCGGCACAGAGGCCTCCTCTGATGGACGAATCCAGCACAGCAACTACCTCTTTACTGGGGAACATAGGAAGAGTACTGTAGGTACCTTGTCCTCCCCCAGGTTCTGTAGGGGCCCAGTCAGCGGGGTAGCAGGGTATCTTCCCTGGTGCTACCGACGGGCGAACTTTCCACTTTGGTACAGGAAACTCAGGATATATGAGGGGACATCCTCCAAGCATGGCTCCGTCAAAATACAGAACAAAGGGGCATTCCCCGTCGCATAAGTCACAGCCTCCGTCAATTAGTTCCACAGTCCATTTAGATCCCCAGATCGCTTCGCGGGGCCTGGCTTTAGATAAACTTGGGAACTGCTGAAGGGCTCTGCGTGTGTCATTTACCTCGGTGCTTAGCGGAATCTGACCTATGACTACGGCGTGGCTGACAGGTAGATGCTTCTCAATGTCCACTGATAAGCCTACTGCCTGGATGTAGCCCCAGCTTTTTGCCAAATAACATGGTGGCAAAACCATTATTGGATCTCAAAAGTCCCATACGCGGACCCACACAGAGTTCCTTCACTCTGGCCAGGGCACAAAAGGTAATCCACTCCTCAAGCCCCACATTGGGCGCCAAATGTAACACCCCTAACCCCACCCGGCTGCAGAAGATAGGCTGTACACACAATCAGTCTCTTTGTTGCACTGCAAACAGGATTTCTACCTGCTTCAGCATAGTGTAGCTCAGTCAGTTTTACCTTTGGTCTCAGGGCTTCTCCAGTGGATCCAGGCCAAGGCTTGTAGTGAGGAGTAGAATAAGAAGAAAGGGCACCAGGAACTTTTAACAGGATGCTTGCTTTATTGTCAGCATACCAAACAGCATAGACAGGACAGGCTTTCAATATCTCTTTCATGCAGTAGTTCCCCCTTTGCCTGCAGTTCCTCCCAGGACCCAACTTAAACCTGGGAAGGAGTGGAGTAAGCTCACCCCAGGTCCCTACTTAAACCTGGCTATAGCCCTGCTCCCTGCAGGATGGGAACCTCTGTTGCGCCTCTTATACCAAGGGGGTGTCAAACTTTCCCCTTCTCTGTTTCTGGGCAAAACTGGATATTGCAAAGGCCTCACCCCAACAGTAACAAGACCTACCAGAACTTTCCTAGCTCTGAGTCATGCTTCATGTGCCTGGGGTTTGCAACATTGTAGCCTATCTCTGGGACGGCTCTCATGCAGGACCATGTGTAATAGGTTTAACCCCTACACTGCCAGAGTGCTGCCCTAGCCTGCATGCTAAAAATGGGCCAGGTTTTGGAAGGGGGCTACATTAAGGTTTATTATAGGCTAAAGCAGTCAAATTCCGGGCATTATTGAAATTCCTGCCCTCTGATTGGTTAAAATTGCGGGCATTATCCAATCAGTAATGCCCGGAATTTTAGCTGCTTGCAAAGTGTTGATTTCAATGTGATTATTTCCTGCCAATCAGCTTTCAGAACAGCTGAGACAGGGCAGGGGATTGGTCTAAAAGTAGGAACAGCTGTGAGACAGGGCAGGGGATTGGTTAAGAAGTATCAGCCACGGGTTGACTCCTCCCCCTTGCTCCGTGAACTGAGCAGATTCAGTTGAATTGGTGGGGTGGGGGAGAGAGGGAGTCTGGAAAACAAGTGAGTGTCTGTCTGCAGTTTGTTTCTGGCTGTAGTTTCTCTGTGTGTGTGTGTGTGTGTGTCTGCAGCAGCAGTGTTTATGAGTGTAGCAGCAGCTGTGTGTGTGTGCTGTGCTGTTGTGTTGTATGTGTGTGTTGCAGCAGTTTGTGTGTGTAGAGGTGCTGTGTTGTGTGTAGAGGTGCTGTGTTGTGTTGTGTGTAGGGGTGCTGTGTTGTGTGTGTAGAGGTGCTGTGTTGTGTGTGTAGAGCTCCAGTGTGTGTATGTGTGTGTGTGTGGTGTGCTTGTGTGTGTAGAGTTACTGTGTGTGTAGAGGTGCTGTGTTGTGTGTGTGTAGCAGCAGTTTGTGTGTGTGTAGATCTGCTGTGTTTTGTGTGTGTGTGTGTGTACACAGAGGGGGCGGCAGTATGTGAATATAGATATCTGCAGTGTAAGAGTATATAGAGGTGGATTCATGTATTTACCATTTTATTTTAATAAAAAAATCTATTTAACTATACAAAAGTGTATATTATTTATGAAATAAACCTACATTTAGCCTATAATAGTAATAATCCCTCAGAACAGGGCATTACAGGCTGGAAGAGTTGAAGGCCCGAGGCAAAGCCGAGGGATTTTAACCCAGCCACGGCATTATTATCCAGTAATGCCCTGTTCTGAGGGGACTATTACTTAAATATTTACTATTGTGTCTATTCAGTAGAAATCACATATATTGCACTCCCTTAATTATTTAAACTCCTGATTCTAATTATCCCCTTTAATTTTGCTGATAAAATCAGGGTTTCACTTACTTTTTCACCTACCCCGGCTCTTAATTACTCATTGTTTGTCTATTTCATACATCGTTTTGTTTTAAAGACATGGAATTGGTTAATAAAGACCCAATTGGATATTTAAGAAAAGAGTGGTTTTGATTCAAGGAGGTTACATTGGAAAAACGATGGAATTTCCGTAATTATCATTGGGGGCTCACAAACCTTTTCTCGCCACTATTTACACACACACTACATTAGAATGCTTATGTTTGATTATTTTTTGTGGATCAAGATTGTGGCCAATAACTAGCACATATTTGCATCATGTATATGCTATACTGTATATATTTAGCGTGTGTATATATATATATATATATATATATATATATATATATATATATATATATATATATATATATATATATATAGCAGAAAATAGCCGTGTTAGTCCAGTGCAGAATAAATGAGTTCTTCAGTATTAGGTGATACCTTTTTTATTGGACTAACAATTTATGTCATAGGACAAGCTTTCGAGATTTATCCTCTCTTCTTCAGGCCAAGCAATACTGATATACAAAAGATTCAAGGGCTAAAACAGTGTAGAGAGAGGGGAAAAAAAACTCAACATATATTAGATAAGGTAGGGTGTTAAGTGTTTGAAGCCAGGGGACAGTGTCAAAGAAAGGTGGGGAGGGGAAGGGATGCTGGGGGGGAGAGAAAGTGTGGATAAGAATTGAGGCAAGCAGGATAATTACAAACAATTTTGATGGGGTGTGAGAAAACCCATGCCGGCATTAAGTCCTTTGGTTTTGGTGTCAAAGAGTCTTATCATTCTGAGTTCAAATGTTTTCCGTTCTTGGGTGCTTTTAAACATTCCATTGAGGATTTTGATTTTTAAATCATTTATGGAATGATCTGGTTATGAGAAGTGATGTCCCACAGGTGAGCAGTATCTTCCTTCTTCGTGATGGAGTATAGAGTGTCTGTGCATATTCATTCTTCCTTGTAGTTTTTGGCTGGTTTCCCCAATGTAGCAACCTTGGTCACATTTGTTGCACTGAATTATATACACTGTATTCCTGGATGTGCAGCTGTATGATCCTTTAACATTGAATGTTCTATGGTTGTGACTGGCTGTGGGATCTTGGCAAATATGTTTGCAGAGTTTGCAGCGTATATATAAATGTAGCCAGGTCCCCTTTGGCTCCCGGGTTCCCCATTTTTCTTCCCCTTACTTTCACCAGTGAGAAGGCAGTTGCGGGGGTGAGCGCGTCTCTTGGTGGCATCAGAGGTACGGCGCCGCCATCTTTGTTATGTCCTCACGGGCACGGAAGCTCGCACATGCGCAGACGCAACGCGGCTTCCAATGTAGTGAGCGCGAAGAGGCAGAGATAGCGCTCCGTAGTGCAGGGACTCCCCAAGGTCGCGCAGGCACAGAAGAGAGCAGTGGCGGCCATTACAGGGTTGCACAGGCGCGGCAGATATAGCGCACGCGGCCCTAATGTTAAAGAGGTCCTAGGTGGACTACAATTCCCAGCAGCCTCTGGGGACTGCCCTTTCACCCACATCACGTGCAGCCAGCCAGCAAATAGGGTTTGCAGCTTCTCCTGTGGGAGAAGGATACAATGTTGCAGAGACCACG